>NW_020654748.1:21712655-21746299 GCF_003589595.1 Hyposmocoma kahamanoa
TAGGACACATCTTGATTCGAATTTGTACTGGCCAGTAAGAAAAATACGAAAATAAAAAAGAGTTAAGACATGATTAGTGTTTCCTTGATAGGAATAAGTTCCTAAAGGTCCTAGCAGTGTTATATTTAGTTAACAGGTGGTACGGAGAAACCATCTTCCCTGTTGAAATTAGGATGTTTTTTAATTTCAATGGCCTCTCGCAGCATCCTGGGTAGATAACAGACTTCTTTTGCAAGGACCTGGGGTTTGTCAAACTTCATTAAATGTGTAGGTTTATCCATGACATGCTCGCAAAACGTCGGTTTGTTTGAAAAAACAAATATACGCGATTTAAATCCGGAAAAATAGTTTCATTTCCTATGTGTAACAATCGCGAAAACCTAAGAACTCGATAACATTCTTGACTTTTCAGGATATCTAGTAAAGAAAGCGGGATGTTTTCACGGGTTTTGTACAGTTCAAGAAGGTTATTGATGAGGATTCTTCTAGCGACAGAAAAATGTGGGCAATCAAAAAATATATGATGCAAGGATTGGTTGGAGTAGTTACAGGAGTGCACGACGGGGAAGAAATCATTTGCATTCTATGCAGGTGTTCATTGGAACATGCATGACCAAGACGTAATCTGCAAATAGTTGTATAGAACTTTCTATGAATATATCTTCTTTTCTCAAACCCCGGCTGTACCTTTGCCACCAAGTGCCTTTTCTCAACAAAGTCTCCTGCCAGTGTTGCATCCATTTTTTAAGTAACTCGTCATTCATCAAGCTAACACAGTCAGAATCCGGTATTTTTATGCTTCTTTCATGGACAGCATCGGAGGTGGCGTTTGATATATATATACTTCGCATTAGCGACGCTGATACATTAGTATGAGCTTCTTCATTTTCAAGCACACTAATATGAGAAGGAGTCCAAAATAACAATATTTCTTTTCCTTTTTTGGTTATTTCAAGAGAATTCTTTTTATTTTGGCTATCGTAGAATATATTTAAAGATATACTGACCCACGAAAAAGTTTGCTGTGAACTGTACTCCAAAAAGTATATAGCTGTGCCTTAAAGGATGAAAAAAAAAAGAAAGCTGTGCCTACTTCATGGATTAGAGGATGGAAAAATTTGGATGGAATAATATAGAGCACAATACATAATATAGAGCGCTTAAAGTTAGGCAGTCGGAATTGCCCTGATTCAATAGTCTAGTCTAGAAACGCATGCAAGTAATTCATCCGATACTGTTTATGTCATATAACATATATTAACATTTACCAAAGTGGTCCTTAGTTTGAAGAGTCTGAAAATAGTAACCTCGGAAGCAGTAGGGGGACGTTGATGCTGTCTGAATTATCTATAAAACCCTGAATTATCTACATTAAACTACACTACAAATGTATTTTATTTTTCCTTGTGATTTTTTTGTGTTAAGTTAATATAAAAAATATGTAGGTAATGAAACTATTTTTCAACAAAAAATTTGACTATGGTAGTCAACTGTGACCATGGCACCCTGTAAAGGGTCCGAAACGTTGGTTTGTTTGAAAAAACAAATATACGCGATTTGAAAATACCTGAGAACTCAATATAAAAAATATGTGTTTTCGATTATTCTTTGTGGTGGTGGTGGGCGTTGAAAATTTTTGTATTCCAGCAAAGTCAAAACTCCGTTATAATTTAGGGGTTGCACTTTTATTGTTCACTGCCAATTAGTATACGATACAAAACAATTATACGAATTACACAGGTTTACTAGGAATTACTTATGGCGAGGAATATTGCTAGAATCGACCGGACCGGGCGCGCGACAGACCATGACTGACTGCGCACACGCGGAAGCCTAAAAACGTAGCGGCAGCATGGCAAGTGTCCCTACAATATTCCTCCCATACAACCTTTTTTGAAAAAAAACATACCAAAAATACGTCTACAAAGAATGCAATTACAAAAAATATAATTACAAAAAAACAATTACAAGACGCGCAAGTCAGCATACGGGCGCGTTCCCATTATGTCGTGACGAGAGATAGTCGTGCAGTTTAAAATGTCGTGGCTTGTATATACAAATGAAGTTGTTCACATATAGAACAACACGATTAACTGTTGTGTTGTTTTTGACGTTACGACGACATACTGTCGTGGCAATGAGAAGAGCTAGAACGACAAACAATACGTCACGTTATAATATGACGACAGACAATTGCAGCTTCAAACGATTCTGTCGTGCAAACGACAAGGCGGATGCCGTGAACCGATAAATTATCGTCACGATCCAGTGGGAACAGCTAGACGCGACAGTCGTTCAACGATAAAATAAACGTCCACTACACAGTCATCACGACAGATGGTCGTTATATGGTAACAGGCTGAAAGGGTTGGAACCCTAACAAGCCGTGACCAGGTTCACGGCAGTAAAATAGAAAATTTCAGGTCCACAAATTTATTTGAAGTCGGTTAAGGAGAAGAAAAGGTAACAAAAGAAGACTGTAACAATAAAAGGAATATAGGTACATTATCACAAAACACCCCCTAACTTGATGAATTTTAACATATTAAGTAGACACTTACCCCAAAAGGGCCGAGATATACTGAATTACAGATACGTATTCATAGGTACATGATAATGGCTGTAGTGGTTATAAACTTATTAAAATTGGCACACGATTTAAATTAGTAATGATTATAAATTTAGTAAAGGAATCAAAATTAGACGCGATTGAATTATAACAGCTCCGTATGCTGCCACGATCCAGCAGGGAGTGACGGTAGAACGAAACAAAATCAGAATGCGTGGCAAAAGAACTATGGAACAATTCAAAATTTAAATTTAAATCGAGTGGCCAGGAACCGGAGAAAAGCGATGAAAGGTGGGATGACGCATGTAAGCAGGTCACACCGTCACAACGCTAGACGCGAGGGATTCGCTCTGGACCTTTTGGAGGGAAAAGTGTCGTTTTTATTTTGACTTTCAATTATTTTGTGAAATCTAGTTTAAAGTGGAACAGGATAGTGCTATTGTGCCTTAATCGAAGATTAAAACGCGAAATTATTCGAATCTCGAACTAAAATACCCGTATCGGCCCGTTCTAAGGAATCCCGAGTCAATCCAAACACGCCGCCTCAAATTGCCTATCCTCTTTGTGGCGGCCATATTTACAGAAAAACTTATTTTTATGTTTCCGGCTGAAGGACTTTGTTTCCATGGCCAGAAATAAATTAATAAAAAAAAAGCTAGACGCGACCGTCGTCCAAGGATAAATAAAACGCTATGATCTAATGGGAACGCGTCCTTCCGTGCCAGTCAAGCAAGTTGCAAAACATACCCGTAACGACTTACAATTTTGTAAACAACTAGTGCTTAGCACTTTTGATAACATTAAACATGAATATTCATTAACATCACTTTAACTGACTACGCAGGCCTGGTTATGAAGAGTACAATTTACATTAAGTTACTTTAATTTTTGTTGTTGTTGGTAGGTACACTTATGCACTTAACAAAACTTAATGAGTTCTTAGGTTTTCGCGATTGTTATACGTAGGGAATGAAACTATTTTTCCAGATTTAAATCGCGTACATTTGTGTTTTCAAACAAACCAATGTTCCGAACCCTTTACAGGTCTATGGTCACGGTTGACTGAGGTGGTACAGTCATCAACCAGTTATGTCTAATATTAACGCATTCCACTCTATTTTTCCACTTCAGTTACAAGTTATTAATTAAATACCTTATTTTTTATTTTACAAAGAAACTTTTCAATTTACGCTACATTACGTTTTACAAATTAATTTATTGAATGAATTTTTGTCAAGTAAAACTTAACATTATTTAATAATAGAAATTAGAATAAATTAAAATATATTAATTAGTACTGCAGTCTTATGTTTGGGAGTTTTCGTCAGAAGATATACTGGATCCCAAACTGGTGGTACGGAGGTGGTACCAACCTACAAACTGGCTCAACACATGGCAAAGGTACTATCACCATTGAGAGGGAACACTTGTGAAGGATTCATACTATTTTACCAGTGGACTCAAATATCTACGGTTAACTGATGATGACACCATGGTCAGTTTTGATGTTCAGTAGATGTTCACCAACCCATCAGTAAAAGACTGAATTGAAATTGTACGTAGAAAGCCAAGGGAACATAATTATGTCCAGTAGAACACTGTCTAACATCAGGCTATCTATTATGGAATAATGAATTCTACCTACAAATCGACAGTATTGGGATGGCCCCTCCGGTATCTCCCGTTGTTGCCGATATTTACATGGAAGACTTCGAGGAGTGAGTTTTGCCCATGGCCCCACTAAGCCAAAGATTTTCAAACTGTACGTTGATGATACTTTCACAATATTACCTAAAGATAGCGTACCTTCTTTCTTGGACCATCTTAATTTTTTTGTACTAAGATCCAATTTACTATGGAACAAGAGAATTGTGGTTCTTTAGCTTTCTTGGATGATTTAATTAAAAGAAATTCTAATAACACCTTAGGCAATACTGTATTTCGAAAGGAAACTCATACAGATAGGTACCTCAATGGTAATTCCCATCACCATCCTAGCCAGTTAGCTACCGTGGGCAAATCTTTGTTTCAGAGAGCACATGGTGTTTGCGATAGTAATCATCTGGCAGGGGAACTTCAGCATATAAAGTAAGTCCTGCATGCGAATAAGTTGAAGATTCCACGTCAATGCCGCAAGCTCCGTGTGAAACCACCAAGAGTCGAGCGAAGACCTGCCATTTTACCTTACATGAGAGGTCTTACAGACAAGATCAGAAGAGTCCTCAGGGGAGCATCTATCAAGACCTATTTCAAGCTCCTGAGGAAGATTTCTCAGTTACTGAGACCCATGAAATGTAACATCTCTTACAGGGTGCAGGAGTTTACAAGCTTGACTGTGAGTGCGGTCTCTCTTATATTGGCCAAAGGAAGCAAAGTATTTGTATCCGCGTCAAAGGAATCTTTCGTATTCAGTGAAATTTACTACAGAACTTCTGCTTACGATTTTAAAACCTAGATACAAGATACATTTTGCAACTTCATGTACAACTTGGCGCTTTTGATGCATTTTACTCTACTGATCTAGATATTATCCTAAATCGCCTAATAGAAGAATTAAGTACAGTCGGTAACAAAATTGGTTCAGCATTTTTGAATAAGTGTCGTAGTAGGGGGAGCGGGGCAAATTCGTATATAATATATCATAAATTAATATGAATATAATGAATATTTTCTCTGCCTAATTAATGATATAACTAATAAACATTACTAATTTAATCTTTTTTACGTGAATAATTGAAAAGTTTTGATTTAAACGAAAAAAGGAATTGTCCAATTCTGCCCCACACATGGGGTATTTTGGTAAACCGCTTGGGGCACTTTGATGTGTGAATCTAAGTATGCCATTCCTAGTTACCAGCACTACATAGGTAATCAACTGTTCATAAAGTAATGACGGTATATATGCCTCAGCACTTGCCAGACTAGGCTTCTCTCTAGGGTTGGCGCGGGAGCCCTGGCGTAAGCTAGGGCGGCCGGGCGGCGTCGTGATGAATGTTCACTGATCCCACGGCGCCGACTCAACCGGCGAGAGGGAAACCCGGAGGGGTTTTAGTGGGGTAGGCCCTCCAGTCTGGAGGGAGAGTCCCCACATAACCCGTGAGTCTCCCTGGGCTCAAGGGTATCCATAAAGATTTCCCCCCGTAAAAAAAAAAGGCTTCTCTCTAGGGCACCATTTGAAAAGTGCTCTTTGTAATGTAGTCTTGGAAGTTACAGGAGGAAGAGCTGGCTATAGAGCAAAATGTCACTGGTTCACTCCTTTCTACAAATACTACAATGCAATCTGATATGAATGTGTACTTTGAAGTGTGCAGTTGTTTCTAATTTTTAAAAGCAGATTTAAATCTTCCAATGCGGTACTGTAAATTAAAAACGTAATGCATATTTATTTTCGTATTTAATTGCTGCTAGTCGTAAACACAGAGCGCTCGCAGCAACTTCAGACATTGCCGACATAATTTCGTTAAGGACTTCATTTTATGCCGTTATAATAATTATCCTCTATTTATGAACTAAATGAAGTTCGGCCCTGTCGCTTTTTCCTCCAAAGGAAAAAATGCTATGTACACACGAAGAGGCTGTATGGAAAAACCTTTGCTAAGGAAATACAAAATAAATCTGGACAGAATACGTCAAGCCGCTTTTATATCTCTTAATTCCTTAGACTATGGAAATTTCCATTCTCCAAGCATAATTCATTACATTCCATGATATTATATAAGTTTCCCGTTTTAAAAACAAGTCGTCAAAACACTCTGTATGTGGCTAAAATGCTTACCGCGAAAAGCCAAGAGAAATAAGAAAAAAAAGACGAGGCAGTATGGTCTTTGGCCCTAGCCTGTCCTTTTTGGACGAATAGAACAAAAAAAAAACAACGTCAACGTCACTTTCATTGTCTACGGTCAACTATTTTCACAAACAAAGCGTTTGTGCAATTTTATGTTGATAATTATTAATGAAAAAGTTTAAATATCTTGGCTAACGTTGACTATTCTATAAGTCATAGATATAAACATCAGAAATATATTAATTATATACATCATATATTTGTTTGCCGCTTGTTGTTCGAAGTATTGATCGAGTTGGTGAAGATGATTCCGAACGAGATTTTCGCTGAAGATCTGATGAGTACTGTCATCAGGTATGGTCTTTATATCGGAGCGGCTTTCCAGCTGGTGTGCCTGCTCGCCTGCGTGACCCTCACCGACGAGCAGAGCGAACCACATCCCTATGAAAAGGTTAGCTGCATAAATAGTGTTTTTTTTTCATAGTTTTAAGGCTTAAAAACTATCTTGCGTTACTTTAATGACAGTTTGCCCTAAAAAGTTATGAACTTTTTCAATAGGAAACGTTTTTTATACAGTAAAGATGGCTACATTTACACCCAATATTTTGTGAGTATTTACTCACGAAAAATTTAGTTCGTTCTGTATGAAATTTGCGGTTTTATTACAACATACAAATTGTAGACAACTCTAAATGAATGCAATGTATTGCTAAATTAATTTATTTATTTACTGTATACAAGACATATATGAAAATGTCTTTATTATCTTTCACAAAAGAAACTTATACCATACCTATGATCCTCATATGTTATTAAATATAGTTTAATTTGTGAAAGTCTGGGGTCCATACTAGGATTAACCTGTGTTATAAAGCACCAGGCTCTCTCCCTTCCACCTCTATGCAGTAAGAAAGATATATATAAGATGAAAGGCTATGTCTACTTAAATAATTTAAAAACAAAGCAAAAAATTAAAATTAACTAAAAAAAAGCCTTTATTCACTGATTACTTCTTAATTAATTCTAAGTTTAATGTAATGCTTACTTGTAACAGTAATAATTCTTAATTCTAACATCAGCGTCGGTTCTGGTTCTAATCAGGTTTTCCTCTGACATAGGCATCCTCCATATTTCTCCATAAGCAAGGGCCTTGTGCTGACCCGCACCATTCTCTGGTCAGATGAAAATTAACTGTTGTTAAATTCGCTTTAATTATATTAGAACAAAATTCTTGGTACAACATATGTACGTGTTTTTAAATATTATATTTATGTGGTGCATATATAACTAAGAACATAATCTAAGTACAGAGTACTCAAAAAATCAACCTCTAAAGTTATTTATCTCCTAGTTTGGCACCTTTAGAGGTGGAATATTTTCTTCAAATTCAAATGGGACCACTTCTGAGGTACCCTCTTTCCAACAAAAAAATGAATCATCAAAATTGATTCACAATGCCAGAGTTATCGAGTAACATACATACAAAAAAAACATACAATCAAATTGAGAACCTTCTACTTTTTTGTAGTCAAAAAAATATACAAAAGTACAGCTTGTTTCTTAAGGTTGTTGACTATATGGATAATTTTGTTTTATGGTATCAAGTGACGGAACAAACTTATTTATTATGCTAAACTTCGAAACTTACGTTTACTTCTCCAGAGTTACACGGACAGTGATGAGTGCAGCTCGGAGCAGTCATCACCAGGTCACCGCGCCACTATGTCAAGAGCGCGGAGACATGACAAGAAGAAACGTCGCTAGCTCAGATCAAAATGATGAAGATGAACTCATGTTATGTGAAGTGTATTTTGTGACTTTGACACTCATCGGGCTTTATTTTTGTTTTGATGACAACTTATATTCCAGTGTTGGGGAACAATCTCTCCTAGAAGTAATCTTTGAAGTTGTTTTCACCCTTATATCCACGATTCAACGCCGTAGCTACCTTATGCATGGAATATAAGGTACGCCAGAGACACCATAATTACTTGCCTATATTCTAAGACAAACAATGTAGTATACCAGTTTAACCCAGGATATGTTGTAGTATTGAAGACAATGGAAGGCTCAATACCTTTTCTGAAATAGAATATATGGACTAGGTTTGTATTATAGGATTTTACGTTTAACTATCAAGTTGGTTTTCAATATAACATGTAAACCCAGGTTAGGAATATGTTTGTACACATCTGTAGAGTTACGCTTCCACATTTATATGGTGTATGGGTCAGGAGATAAATTGTAGCTGACTTGTTATTGGAAAGCTATAATGTGGATCTTTACAAAGCGAAACTTAATAAGCATTATTATAGGTGTGCATGCTCCATATCGGCGACCTCATTGTTCAGGAGATGTGGAGGTATTTAAACTCTGCAGCCACATGTACAAGACTCAGATCTGGCAGTGGTAAATATGAGTGGATGATAATGATCTCTCACACAACTGATATTTGAAGTAAAAATAGTTTACACTTTTATTTAAAGTATTTTTAAAAAGATTGTGTTGAAAACTTTAGTTCGTAACGAATGCCACGATTTTCAAGGGAAAATATTCTATTTGTAATTTTTGAAGACCTTGTCTAGACGCTATTTGCAGGGTAAAAATATCTTTTTAATTTATAAGGTCCAACTTTGATCTCTGATTTTTTTTTACTGACAACTGAGCAGTTGCATAGAGCAGTCTGTATCTCAGGTGTAAATCCATTTACATGTACAGAGTCAAGAGCACGTCAAGCTAGACACTTAAGAGTCAATTCTATGCCCCGTACCATAAGGTGGTTCAAAGTCAAGCTTGATCATGCCCTTACTGTACATAATGATATTTGTCCAAGCTTCGGAGTTATAGCAGTTTTACGGTAACAAGAGGCTATCATTCAGTAGCTTGATACAAGAATTGTTATGGCACTTGTACAGTCAAGAGCACATCAAGCTTGACACTTTATACTTTGGACCGTTCTTGTCGTAAGCGGCATAGAGTTGGATTTAAGTCTTAACTGTCAAGCTTGACGTGCTCTTGACCCTGCACCACAGAATTATTATGGCGAAACTTTGTGGTATACATCACTACAAAATCAACTTTATACTTATCTAAACACTAACTTTGGATTGATTCATTTAGTACGGTTTCAAAGCTTTGATACTCCCAAGAATCCAATAATTCAAATGTGGCATGTCATTGGGTAACTATAATCGAATGCAAACCTTATATTTAAAAACTTAAGGTAAACTTTTAATTGTAGTAGCAATCCGATGTGCGTGAAAGCTAGTGTCCAATATACATTACATTGAGATAGGTTAACAAAATAATCGTTAACTTCTATAAAAGTAGAATAGCTGCGAATTTTCGAATTTAGGAAGTAGTCGTGTACTCAACTTGTATAACTATGAATACTCAAATTGTATAATTACTGTAAGTACTCAGTATGTATAATTACTCAACAGTTATTATATATGTTGAGTTTTGACCGTAATTATAAAGTTTTTGAAAAAAAAACCAATATAATATGGATCAAAATGTATGTAATGAACAATGTAATCGTTCTTGTTGTTACTTTACTAAAGGGTGTTTATTACATGCATATGTGTAGGTATCTGTTTCTATAACTCATATAATATATAATACACACACACCATTATACAGGAAGACGTTTTAAAAACCATTCAAATTTTAATGTTATATGGAAAAATAAAATTCGTGTTTTTGTCTTAGTATCACTTAGTACTAAAATACAGAGATATAGGGCACTAGAAGTTATTTAAAAAAGCCTATCTCTCAGGTCCCAAACTAGGGACTTCCCTGTACAATGATTACCAGAGAAAATAATTCACTCCGGGGTACTACCCAGAACACCAGAACTAATTTAGAAATGTTCACTTCCCAAATTGGTTCTACCAGCAAAGGAACCTGGAACCACCTTATCCAGCACCCACAGTGGGTACAATATGAAATATAACTTGCAAATTTTCCCTTCATTCTTTCATGGGCTTAGAACCATCAAATTGCTACAGACTTGTGTTGTTCATTTAAAATCATTATCAGCCTATTGTAGTCCACTGCTGGACATAGGCCTTTCCAATGTTTGCCATTTCGCAGTACCTAATAATACCTGATGTCTAGAAATAATTTGGAAGGTCATAAAAAGTCACTGTATAATGAGAACAATTCTGCTGGAAAGGTAAAACATCTAACGTGCGTTTGAAAAATGTTACAGGAGCGTGATATAGAGTATTTTTTTTAAGAAATAAATCATAACTCTGATTTTATTTGTTGTATGGAAAAATTGAAACTGTCTAGTTTTCCATATAACAAATAAAATTAGAATGATTTTTTTTTCTTAAAAAATTACTTTGAATCGCTCTTCTATATTTTCCAAATTCAAGTTAGAAATTATACCTTTCCAGGGTCTAATAATACAATATTATTGTATTATATTATGCAGAATAATGTAATGTGTTTTGTCACTCAATGTTACATAATTAATAGTTCTAAAAAAGGATGGAAATTGATTAAAATTAATTTTAAATTTTAAGTGACAAAAAGTTTTACTGTAGTATTTTTATTAGATAACGTTGTAGTTGTGTAAAAATTGGTATATTTATTGTTTCATAGTATATTATGTAGTAATGTTTTTGATAGTTGTATGTTTATGTAATAAATTTTTAAGTTCAATGTGTAATAATTATTGAACTTAAAAAATTATATTGGAGTACTTTATTTAGAAGATTATTTTAAGTAGAAATAATAATATTTTATTTTTCTAAAAAGCATTTATTTGTTACGTTGACTAGAAACCTTACAGCATAAAATATTATTTATTGCTCATAAGACTTATTGCAAATAACTATTAAAACTTCATAAAATTATTCAACGTTTTGTACATTTTAAGTACAACATATAAGGCACAGATGTTTCAATATAGCACCATGGTTTTTTTAATAATACATAAACAAATCTGTATTATTTTAATATAAATGTACTATAAATTCTTTCATATAATGTACACAAAATAACATCATATATTATATTAAAATAATTTTATATAACAAATGGCACATAATACTTACTGGTAGGATTCTTTGTGCAGAACCAACGCACTATATATTTCTATAGTAAAGCAGCTATGTTATGTTCCGCATTGGAGGGCTGGGAGCGCCAGCGCAATCACAAGTTACGGGAAACTTAAAAGTTTATGTTCTGCGGTCGGTACCGCACTTGCAATGTTAAAGATACTCCCCTAATATCTTGAATATCTAATGGGCGGCGGTAATCACTCTCCAAGGTTGGACAGTGACCTTACACTTAGCTGGTTTGTTAACCATAAAAAAATTAAACTGGAACAAAATACATTTTGAAAAATCCATACGTAAGTAAATGTAATTCTACATTGCACTCTATTCATATACTATATCAATGTAACATTGCACTTATCTATTGAAATTTTATCACAATGTGTTATTTGGGTACTTTGTTTTTACCTAATTATTTTGTCATACTGCATGTTTGTTATGTGACAAGGAGAATTTCTATGCTTGGCCAAGTTAAAGTTTTGCGCATCAATTCAGAGAACAAACCAAGGCATTTTGTTCTACTCACCACTTATAAACTCGTGTTATCTGGCAATTATAAAAATACAAATAAATATTTGTCAAGCAAAGATAAGCAACATTCATTAAAGATGTCGGCTAACACAGATATTAAAAATATATATAAATGTAATAGTACTTAAATAGATAATGTTGAGGAAATAGCGATAGGTAATGCATAAGGAAGTGAATGCTTTTGTAAGTAAATTAAATGCAATGATTACAGCGACTAGCTAAAGACTCGTTGTTAAATTCAAATTGTGAGCTTTGAACGCCTCCAACATCGCTTCATTATCCGATAGAAATTGTTTGAACGCATTAAGTTTTTTAAAGCAGATTGTCACACAGCATGATTTAGATACAGCAGCGGTATTGTTAGTATTACAACACGACACTGTTTGTGATGTACTTTGTTTAGCTGGATTGTTCGTACAACAGCCCTTCCCACTTTTGTCGTTACACGAACATTTGAAACTCTCTATTGCCGATTCTGTTTCGTCGTCACATTCATGAAGGGTATAAACTCCTAGATCTTCTAAATTAGAATTGTTATGCCTTCGGTGATAATGCAAGAATGTATTATGATTTTTGTCTGTTGCTTTCCCGCATCCAGTAACGCATTTCATACTGGCGTGGTCACATTTGCAATCAACACAGGTGCACGTGTCTGCTGTGCACTGATTAGGCCTGTCTGTGGTCTTATCTGTGCAACTTTGACATTCTCCATCTGATGGATCACATTTGCAGTTTGTGCATGAACAAATTCCAGCGTCGGCTGCCAGTTGCTTTAATGCATTCCTTTTTGCTATCTCTTTCCCGAAAATATTTTCCGTCCTTACCACATACATATCTGATGGTGGTTCGTTATCGAATAATAACGTGTCTTCTAAAGCTAAGTCTGTGTTAAAGAGCACAGATATTGCTGGATTAATTTCAATCTTCTGTTGCACTTTTGATGGTGGTGGTGGAGTACTCAAAAGCCTATCAACTTCGTGCTCGGGTGTTTTAAGGAAATTGTCACTGAAGAGCACTGTTTCGGATGGGTTAAATTCTATTTTTTCTTCGGCTTTTGATGTCGTTAATATATTTAGTTTATCATCGTCTGAAGAGCATAAGAAGGTATCATCGAAAAGAATATTATCTGAATTGTGGATTGCATTTCCTTCCTTTGTTGGAGGCGGAGTGTTTAGCGATCTGTCTGGAGAATCAGTGGTGATGTGCAAAAAGTTATCTAACTCTTTATCGAGTTTACTGCACTGCATGTTTGATATTAATTCACTGTCATTGAAAACTTTTTCATTGACATCTAATATTGTTGGTGTGTCTAAGTTGAAAGAATTTTGTGACACCAGGTTTGCGGTCGGCGGTACTTCTTGATTCAAATCTATGTAGCTTTGTATATGAGTTGGAACAAACGTGGCTAGTGTAAATATATTTTCTGGCGTTTTCTCCTTTATGCTTACTGGAGTTTCTGAAATAGAAGCAGCTAAAGCACTGACGTCCACCCATGGGGCTTGTACTTCAATTTCATTGGCAAGAGCGAGTTGCATGGCTTTTGATTCCACTTCTAGCTTACAACTAGTTCCTGGTTGTGGCGGTATTATCGGGCGCAGATCTCCGACTTCCCATGAACTTACATCAGGGTCCTTTTTGTTATTTTTGGTCGCAGCGAAATGAGATATTGCGTCTAAATTAGTTACGTCATAATCAGCTAAATTGTCAGTTTCGTTATGTTTCATGTCGGCATTAGAGTGGTCAAAAAGCAGTTCTGTTATATCTACGGTGTTATTAGTGCATTGCATTTGGGTATTGGCTCTATTGATGTCTTCGAGGCTGCCGTCAGTAGAATTGGACTCTGTGGTGATTCGACCAAAGGATTCGAGAAGTCCGTCCCAGTTCATGAAATCTTGCACTGGCTTTGTTGAGATAGAAGGCGATGTCGATGTTATTGGAATTGCTTCAATAACTTTGATACTTGGTGCTTCAGCTTCGATCTGAATAAAATACCAAATATGCTTGCATTTAATAGGTATTACCACATCTACAACATAATGATGTTTAGTAATTTATCATTTCGTACTATATATATTATACAATCTTTTAATTGTGTTAAATTACTTTTGTTTAAACGCCATTGAAGTAAATCGACCTCCTATTTACTATTAATGTACAATATAATGTATGAAAATATTAATTTCAAGTTTACAATTAGAAGAAAAGACGATTTTCGTAAAAATTCAGGTTTAATTATCATCAGTTATCGGGTAGTTGGAATCACAGCTTTTATTTTGGAGACATAACGCACCTGATGTTTTTTAGCATGAGCCCGGAGACTGGTTGTTGTGGAGAAAAGCCGACCACAACCCGGCGCCGCGCACGCGTAAGGCCGAGATCCTGAATGAGTCCGCGTATGCGCCTTAAGGTGGTGTGATGCAGTGAAGGACTTGCCACATCCGTCTGATTTGCACCTAGGGAGTTTACGTTCTCTAATGTTAAAGTCAGCCATTTCCGCATTGCAGCTATTTAAAGTCTTCCAAAAAGGTGTACTGGTTTTATTCTCCACGTAATCTACTTAGATTCGGAAAGTCTATTGAAGGACGTTTCAATAAAAGCTAATGAGTATCGAATTTCATTAATGAAGCACGAAAAAGAATTCTTCGTACATTGCATTGCAATTATGATTTTATCTTACTTGTAAGGTCTTTCTTGCGTATGTGTTCGGATATGTTTCTTCAAGTCACTAAGAGTTGTAAAAAACTTTGCACAGCCGTCCGCTTTGCAATTAAATGTATCTCCACTGTGTAATCTTTGGTGTGCTCGGAGTCTGAAAGAAGGTTGTAAGGTAACCGTGATCACCCTATCTCGGTAAAATGTTGCGTTATTCTCCCAGCGTTAAAAGAACTCTCGAAGAAGTTCCTTTTTAAGGCAATAATAGAAAATGGCATAGAAGTATATTTACTTCTAAACTATTCTGACGTCAAATAAATCGCTCTTGGTGTTGTAAATGAAAAGCCACAGAGCAAACATGAAATCTTATTGGCTTAGTAGGAACAGTGATACGATCTGAATTTGTGCTCATGATACGTTGTTTAACAGGTGCACATCAGGAAATAATATCACGTAGTTGCTTATTGCAAGTTTTAATAATATTTGCATAAATCATTTACTACGCGAAAAGCCAAATAAATGTGGATGACACATGATAGTTAAAAGTCTACTGCAACGTGTAGGTACTTTATTAAACAAAATGAGGTATTCCTTGAAAATGCCAAGGCAAAAAGTTCCAAGATGAACGTGTGTAATAAAGAAAGCAGGTATGCTAAGAACGTAGCGAATGACATTCCATAATGTCTATTTATCCCACTGGACGACTGGCGCAATGAATGATACCTAGGTATGAAATGTTTTGATAGTCGAGTGTATTTATGGCAAGAAAATACAAACTAGTTTTGGAGTAAACAAAAAGAAAATGAAAAACTTAAAAAAACCAATAATAATAAACGTGACAGACTTTAGTAAATCACATCAGCGCAAATAAAGTTTCTCGGATACAATGTTCAAATTGGCAGATTCCCAGAAAAGATAAATCAGAAGTCAGTTTTCAGATAGTAATTTGTGTTTCAAACACGAAAATGAAAGTCAAAACAAATAGCGTTCCGCGAATTGTACGTGGACGCGAAGGACTTGTGGCTCTCTTGAGTAATTAGGTACTTTAAAACTTCAAACACTTAAAGACGTGTTGAAAACTTGGAACCATATCAAAAGAAAAAACTTGGCTTTTTAATCTCTACCGTTGATTTAGAAAACAACATGTTAATAGAACTGCGTTTAAGAACAGCATTAATTATAAGTGACTATTCACATCTGTGTCTTTTCACCTATAGGTAAAAGCTTTGTCTTAACTGCTCTTTATCAGTACCTATAGCCCGAAATATGATCGGTCGTTATCCCGTTTTTTTTGTCATTTCGATTCTACCGACCTGTAAAGGGTGTTGAAAGCTTTTCTGCATCCGCCAATATTGCAGGCAAATGGTTTAGACTTGGTATGTGCACGGACATGGATTTTCAGACTGTATGATGTGAGAAATGCCTTGTTACATGACTGCATAGGACACTTGAATCTGTATTCACCTGAAACCAACACAAGTTGATCTATCAGTAGAGTTTTGTTAGATTAATCAATGCCACAATAATGTTAATACATAAGTATCGCGAAAAATTTGCTTCTCGTTTTGTACATGATTTTTGAAGTTATCTACTAGTGTCGTGCTCTTTTTATTATCGTTATGCATTTTTTCTGTTTGCAAGGGAGAGATGCTTTATGTATACTTCGAGTCCAAGGCAGTTCAAGGGCTACGTGGGACTAACCCCCAATCCCCACATTCTCACTAAAACCCTCCGACTTTCCATCTAGGCCAGATGTCGTGGTATCCCGAAGATTCATCACTATGACGCCACCATCATCATACCTACTATCGATTCAGAGTATTATTTTCAAATTGTAAACATTGGAGTCTGTTTATAAAACTTTGAATTTGTTTTACTTACAAACATTGAATTTGTTTTACTTTTGCGAGTCAGTAATATGTTTTCATTTCGCATATAATTCATTATATTTTTACTAGTTTCACTACGTTTGTTCCTTTTATTGCTAATTATATAAGTAGTGTCCGCATTCCTGTTTCTTACCTTTGTGTGTCTTCATGTGTGTCCGTAAATTGCCAACTGTACTGTATGTTCGTTCACAACCGTCATGCTCGCATTTGTATCTTGGTGTGTTGTCCTCTGGTTTTCTCCTGCCCATCTCCATTGCTTTGGTGAAGTCACTAGTCTTTGGTATATCTGATAATTTGTCATTGTGCCTAAAAAAAATAGACACAACTCCAGTTTGTTATGTTTCTCTTCATTGAATTGTTATCAGCTAAATGACTTGACAGCCATTAGTAGGTTATGTATAGTTATCGGGTGGTAACGCTATATGTTCCATTTGTGGAATTTGCTTCTGCTTGCGTCTGTCTTACGTTTATAATTATTATATCAGTGTTATGACAAGATTTCAAAACATTACCGGTGACTTTCGAAAAATCGCATTTCCAACAAAATATATTTTGCTTGACTTAATAAACTTTATATAATTCCAGCAATATTCCACAGATATCAAGTTTGATGCAAGAAACAAGAGTTTAGAATTTAAATTCTTGATGTTCTACTGAGTTGTCCTCAAACTACTAGAGAACACAGCTAGGATATTCGCATCGCATCATGATGGTAATGGACCAAAATAGAATGCCCAAAAATGAAACTTGACGAAACAGACCACTTATATACTGTATACAAGAGTGTAAGTGCGAGCGGGACGGCAATAATGTTGACAAACAGCTGATTGAATAATGACCGAAACGACGAAGAAAAGGCGGCAATGCATCGCACTTCAAAAGGTAATTAATTACTTTAAATGAATTACGCAATTTGGAAAAACTTACAGGAATACTTCATGTTTGTCGGTAAAACTGCCCTTGGGAATAGTTTGGTTTTCCGACGTCACTTTATTCTCGTCCGATTTACTGCTGTACCCACGCACATGAAACTCTTTAAAGGCTTTGTCAAATGAATTGAAATTTAGTTCACTATTAATTTTAAAGTTAGTTATAAACAAGTTTGTCGAATTGTTTGTCGGAATATCGGACGAGCCTTTGTCACCGAGCCATGCGGCCATGTTCGATAGTAAATAGTGCTGCCCCGTTGACAATTGCCGTGAACCGGTAACGTGAAATCATAGTCAATCGGCAACACCTCGGTAATATGAGAAGCTAATTCACTAAGTAGTTCATGTGTGGTGCGATAGATGGCGCTGTGTTTATAATGTGCGGAGAGAGCTGGCGGTTGGGCCGGCAAAGTAGGCGCCCGCAGCGACTACTCCCGGCTGAACTCCCGTTATAATGAACACCAACAGCACTTGTTGTCTGCGCGGGCAGTGCGCCGACCGCACGCCCTTCCACTCACGCGAATGTGTCATCTTCACATTCGGACAAAATTTCGCATATAAAAGTGTGCCGCACTAATTAATTCCCGTATCCTATCTAGTGCAATTATCAATAAATAATTTACAAAATGTGTTTAAGAAGTACGTCCGTTTATTTTTATTTGGTAAGTTTATTTTTTTAACAAATATTGTCCTTTCAACTAGTTTTTTGTTTAAAACTTGGAATCGAGGGCGTATAACTGAAACTTGTATAAAGTTAGGTGTGCTTGAATTCTTATTGGTTTCAAAATTTCGAAATCACGATTGAACGGTAATTTCGAGTTCCATTTTTCTTAAACTATTTTCGAAAAATTTGGAATGTCTTGCTAGTTAATATCCTAATAGTTTGTTTTGTTTGATTATAAGTAATATTCTATTTGTTAATCGTACAAATATTAAATGTAGAAGATAACTTGGGAAAGTTTTTCTGCTTTTATTTATTCTATATACCTATCTATTTATAAAGGTAGTTATGAGCTTGATTTTTCCGCACTTAGGATTACTTACCATTGTAGTCGTGTTTTGCATATTTATCCAGTTTATTATTTAGTCAAAATAGTTTTAACTATCGTGATTAAGGAATTATGATAGAAAATAAATCGGCAGTAACAAGATTAATCAACCTTAAAACCAGAAAACGTTCATGGCAAATTGAACAAGAGGAAATTGAACGACCGCTCAAATTGATTTTCAGATGTTTTCAAAGGTACCTATCAATTTATTGACGCTCGACTTAGTTATTGATGAGTAAAAACTGTGTAACTTTAATTACAAAGTATTTTGTCGTTAATAGATGAGAAAATTAAAAATAAGTAACATTTGTACTCAGATTGCGAATTAAAACAATTATGGACATATAAAACAAACACAAAGAATAAATCGTAATCACAAAAAAAAAGTTAAAATAAAGAAATTATAAAAAGCCAATCTAGATGTTTATAAAGGTCCAATCAGTTATATTAAATTGTTAGATGATTTAGAAAACCATGAACGACACCTTGAGGTGTGGAATGACAACAATTACAGACTCATGCTTAGTATTTGGGGACATAAATTAAAAAGATATTTAACTTACAAATATTTGCGTTAGGCACAGAGAAAGGAAGTTACGACTTCCCAACTTGATCTTAAAAAACATGTAACTACGGTCGACTGACTCATCGCCTATGCATTCGGAGCAAACGAACCGTTCAGGGAGATAGGTAAAAAAGGCATGAAACAGTGGGTGAAGCTTATCTCAGGTTTACTGTTAGACAGCACCCGTTGAACATTAACGTGTCATTAGTTGAAGGTTGCTGACCGGCTGGGAAGCCACTATGGGGATTGACGGAATGGATGATATTTATGACCTCGTTGTTTATAAAATGTTAAATCAATCTAAAGTAACTCGTCCACTATGTTGGCCAATGGACATTGATATTGAGCCCTTTGAAAATGTTAACAAAAATATGGAACGACTTAATATAAGTTACATGAAGACTTGATAACACATAAATTTAATCCAGTCTATGATGAATTGTGGGTCAGTGCTCGGATATAAAAAAATAGAATCGTCTTTAATTGACATGCAAATACAAACAATCATAAAATATTAAGTAACTCTTTCATAAATAAAAAAAACAATAGAAAAAATAGGAAAAAATAATAATAATAGAAAAAAAGTTACAGTTAATGAACAAACAAGCAAGAAAAACTTAAAACAAATAAGCAAAAAGGTCCATGACTCAGCATCTAAGGACTATGCTAATTACATAATCCTCGCTGCTTTTCTGCCATGGGCAGTCGTGATATATAAATATAATAATAATTATGTACTTACACAGTCATAGCCCTGCGCTAGGGAAACCCTGTATCGCGGGTGCCATGGACACATACATAGACAACCACAAATCACACCAAAACTCACGAGAGAAATAAATGTAGGCCATATAAATATTTCTCCCGACGCGGGAACCAAACCCGGGATTTCTGCTTGGCACACGAGCATGTTAACAGTTCGGCCACAGAGGCAGTTTTACATCACACACATGTATAGTATATCCAAGCATGATGAAAAGGACTACACTGAAAATTAAAAAACCCTTATCCTATGAAATCAGAACGTCTAGTCAACCTCAAGATATAATAGCCAAGTGTTAAATAGCGAAAATAGATTTTAAATGAAACACATTCAACGCTTCGCTTCTTTAAAGTCATTAATATCTCCTTTAATCTTATCCATAATTCGTTACAAAAATACCAGCAGTTTTTAACATTGCGTATAGAAATCTCGTACATCACTAGGCCATAAAATGTTCCTATAAATACTGCAGTCTTTTAAAATGCATCTATGTAATTTTTATCGAGCTTGGATTAATGTGCATTTTAAATCCGGTTATCAAGATTACCTGACAGCGAAAGCTAAACAAAAAAGTTACTGTAACTTTTCTAGTTCCAACAACAGCAAAAACATTTTTATTTTATACCTACCACTTCGAATAGACGTCCTGATTCAAACCAGTTCCACACTCGCCAAGAATTTGTACGACACTGGCTCTACATGCTTGGTGTTCAAATCAGGTAGGTAATCGCTTTATTACCTCATGCAGAAAGTAGATATGCTGCGAATTTCTAGTATAACATCCCGTGTTAAAAGGTCGTTGGCTTTGAATTAAACGTGAGATAAATTACGTTGAACCGCATGAATGTAAATCTCCGCATTACGATATAATTACTATAACCTTCATGCTACATAATGTACTGTGATATTATGTACAATAACGGGGTTTCGTGCACAACAAAACAAATAATATGTAATAAAAAAACAATATGAAAAACATTAAATTATTAAAACTGTATAAATACTTACATATTTTGGATAGAATCGTTGATACATAGTGCTCCTTAACTGTCATTTTGAAAATCATCTATCAAATTTACTATCATGAACAGTAACGAGAAGTGCGATCCAAAGTCTGACCGCATGAACAGTAAAGGAGTGAGAAAACAAAGAATTGAAGGATGGTATCTTTACCATCCTAACTGGGACCTAAAGAGAGAGCGACAGGGCTTATCCTGGGACCTGAGAAAGCTGAATCGCTCTTTTAGATACCCGGGTGACATTAGGGTTCCCCAAAATATTGTAGAGAACGTACGAGACAGTGTAAATTCTTGCGGAGACGGATGGGAAGCCACCTGAGTTGACTGCGACACTGTGAGATTCGGTCATATATACGAAGGCCAGAGATGAACCTTATACACAGAGTTTGCAATCGTTCAAGCTTATTTAACAGCTCTTCAATAGCATCTAAACAGCAGGAAGCAGCATTGTCTAAGAAGGGTAAAAGAAGAGATTGGGCTAAACAGATTTTGGATTTTAAAGGCAAAAAGTTGTTTGTTATTTGTGTGAATCTCTTTGCTATTGTGTAATTTATATAATTTTCGTTCCAGTTTAATGGCTATTGCGAACTTTTTCGTAGATCTTTAGAGATCTTTCTTTGAATAGATGTATTAGGTACCTTGGTCCTTTACAATTTCTTCAACTCTGGCTGTCTTCCGTTCTGGTTTACAATTTTGCGTGAATCTTTATTCCTTAAAACAACGTTTATTACTTTGTAGTGTACTCATGTTTACATTATTCCAAAGAAACAGTGAAACTTGCATCGAACTTAGCATTAAATCTAGCTTTCGCTATCTCGGAAAGCGTACTGCATGGTCGGTGGACGGAAATCGAGGTATTAAAATGTCGGTTCAAGAACGTGCTTGTCATACAATGAACCCAGGAGACCGCTAACCACTTTCGCTGGTTTTCCTATATACAATTTTCACTTTTGTATTAATTACATACCTCTGGGATTCATAACATTATAGTAATGTAATCGATCCCTAGAGAGACGTTGCGTAAACTGATATTGCGTTGAATTCGTAACTGATGGAAAGGGTGATTTAACATTTGAATCATATCTATTGAGGTTTGTTTTTTTACACACACTCATTGCCCCGATATAGGGAAACCCTGTACCGCGGGCTGGCGCCATGGATACATACAACCACAAAGTACACCCAAACTCACGAGATAAATAAATGTAGGCCGTCCAAATATTTCTTCCGATCCGGAAATCGAACCCGGGACCTCTGTGACGCAGTTCAGGATGATAATAGTTCGGCCACGGAGGCAGTTAATGTAGGTTTCTGTTAGAGACGTAAAAATGAGCTCTTGGAACGCAATATTTAGCGATAAGGCTTTTTAAACATTGTTTGGGCTTATCGCTGTATATGAGAAAGTCTGTCAACAGTGCAGGAAAAGTGTTACGTTATAAAATTTTATATTTATTATTTTAATAAGATGGCGACATGAAATGAGAAAGCCATGTAAAAATTACTGTTGTTTGTAACTCGTAATTGCTCAATTTCTCTAGTCAAAATGCAATAAAACTGCGCCGATCACCTGTCACCGTGTGTACTGTATAACATGACAGTCACATGTGAATGACCCAGAATTCGGACTCTTCACACTTTCTTCTTAGAAATTCTTCCAATTACTTGGTTAATATTTTTTGCCAAGTACATATGGCCTAATTATACTGGTACATTACTTTTCGATATTATTCAGCAAACTTTGGACTCTGTAACTACTAAATTCGAGGCAATGACGATGGCTCTGCATAGACTCCGAATATCCAAATTTACGAAAAAGTCTTGGGCTTTATAACTTTTAAAACCTTTTTGCATTTAACTTTATAATATATGCCAGCTGTAGGTAACACTTGTCATGTGCGATGATATGTGGTTAAACAATGGCGACCCAGAAATGAGATACTGGTACTTTCTTGGGTTTTTCAATTGTTGCCTGCTGTTGTGATTCCGTTGCTTCTCAGAGGGTCTAGCCATAATTTTATTATATCTCACCTGACCTAACCAAAGTGAAAGGGTACTTTGGTTTTTATCTCAAACGTACCTGTTGTTTATACACCTGTCATTGAGTTGCATTTAATAAGCGAGAAATTCGATTTTTGAACTTTCTTCTTGACTGTCCATTTTCCGATTCATTGGGTGTCACCTCTTATGTATGCAAGTTGTTTGACGGTCTTTCAAGGCCTAATAATAAAACGCCTCATATATAGGTACTTGTTAAGAAGAAACACCATTGGTATTGAACATTGCATTCCAAGTCACGTCGTTGGCTCAAAAGTGTCATGATTATAAAATAAGATAAAATTAAGATTGCAAATAAGCAGGTCTAGTACAAATTGTTTAGTCATCGTTTGGTTTTGTCCTAAATTAGACAATATGACGACGCTTTGCCGATTATATTGGACTGGCATAGAAAAGATTGTTATGTAGGATCGATACAGCTAGAAGAGCCTACCGTTTATACCTACTTGCGTGTAAGTAAGTATTTCCAAATAAGAGCTATATTGTTTACATTCTTTAACATAAGCATTTAGTTTGTCGTTGTCCCATTTACGTCCGCTAATAGCCGGATAACGCAAACCAGTGCCTAAAAACGGAATCCAAGAAAGTTTTTATAAACTTTCATCTGAACTGACAATGGCTTATCATCTTGTTAACCGGCAGAAACGTTTTTGTTTGGTCACGCCGGTCACGGCTAGCTCCTTTGATCTTTGTACATCGATTGTTTGGTTTAGTTACAATTTATTGGGTGTTTTGGGAGAGCAATGGATGAGAAGGTGCTTTGTATAGGGGAAAAGGACCGCGTGAGGTGGTTACGGGAACTGTGTCAATGTGCCATGACATACATACCGCGCACGCGCGGCGGATGGATCATGCGACAACCGATCATTTATTACATTTATGATATCGACGTGCATACGATGCTAAGTTACTGTCCTGATTCTGTTCACACGTGCTCTACAGTTCCTTGGTGTAGTCTGGGGTATATTTCCAGGTCAGGAACCTATTTTGCCGGAATAATTGTACTGCAATAAGTAGAACTCTGATGGAACTAAGCAGATTCATAACATCGTTGTCGATTGAACTGTGTGAAAATCTAATGTTCTTTAAATGGTGAATACTTACTACACAGATCTGAATGAAGCGCTGCGGTATTTTTAGCTAGTACCTCCTTTAGTTTCGTGCTTCTGGTGACTCCGCCTAGGTTTTACATAATATGTTATAGATAAATAATCATACGGTACGTGTAATATGTTGACTCGTACAAAACAGGTAAAAATACCGCTTTTTAACGCGTACTGTCAGGTGTACCTAGGCCTGCGTTCAAGATGCTAAAGGGGCGGCCGTGGAGGTGTAGTGCATCGGGCATACATGTGAGAAACTGTTAATCTGTGCTGGAACGCCTTTGAGGTAGTTCCAACAGCGTTCTGTGTGGGTTCTCAGACCGGTGGGACTCGACACTCCTGCGGAGATAGACTGAGCTCCACAACGCAACTTAATGATATATTGCCCCTCATAATAAGCTCATAAGTTAAATGTTACTAACACTATATGGATTTTATCTGAAATCAATGTTTTGAATTAAACTGAGATGTGTAACAATCGCCAAAACCTTTGAATTCGATATTTCTTGTATTCGGTAGGTATGGATTTCGGCATTCGGAACCTAACAGGGTACGGTTTTGCACAGGTTAGTTTCGGTACATTTAATGTTGAGTGGTTTTAATCCGTTTTGTGGGAGCCAACAGGTAGATAGTGTGTAGTTTGGATTCTACTGTTTTCTTAATGTATTTTTCTAATGGGGCTGACATGTTCAATAATGATCAAAGCCCCTAAATAAATAAAGACAAAAGAAAATCAAAGTTAATTGTTATTTTATTTTTATTTTACCAACCGTTCTTGTGTTTATCCTTTCCAGACTTTCCTAGCAAGCTATGTGTTAGCGGACTGCGGACCAAGACTGAAATACGCATGGGGAGATGCGCTCCAAGGCACAGACTGCGCGGGACCAGATGGATCTCCGTACCCTAGGTAACTACACTTACTCCATGGTACGAAAAAGCGGGAAATTCATAGTGACAGGCATTCAGAGCTATAAATCGCAAATGTCTGAGGGGCACTCGTGCCTGTAATTTCACCAGCACCCTTACCTTTCAAAACCGGAACGCAGTAATGCTCATATTACTGCTTGGCGGCAGAAATAGGTAAGGTGGCAGTACTTCCCTGGACGAACTTTTTCACAAGGAGCTCTACTGCTACTAATTTAAGGGTCGTATTCCAGAACTCTACTCAATACTCAAGTCAGGACTTGAGTAGTGCAGTGAGCACTGAAAATCATACTCAAGTCCTTGCCATTAGGGTCGTATTTCCAGTGCTTGAAATCATACTCAAGTCTGCTGAAATCCTGACTTGAGCATTGAATATAGTTCTGGAATACGACCCTTAGACTTAAAAAAAAGGTATATAAATAATAGGATAATGTGCCATAGGCGGCTTTACTGTAGTAATTTCTTTCAAGCAATTCCAGGATAGAAGCCGTGGTACCTTAATGCGTTTACCTACCGCCCTCGAACAGAGGGTCTTGAGTTCGAATCCTGGCTTGCACCACTGCGTTTCGGAATATATGTATTATTATTATGCGCGATTAATTTGAAATTTACCATGAGCTTTTCGATGAAGGAAAACATTGCGAGGAAACCTGCCAGTCCCCTGAAGTCCCCAACCCGCACTCGGAAAGCGCGGTGGACTAACCCAAAAGCGGCCTAAATCTACGCCTGGGAGGAGACCCATTTCCGGCAGTGGGACGTATAAATTGGTTAATGATATTCATTTAATACTAACAAAGGAAGTAATGAATGAATAAAATATTCTTTATTCTCATAAAATTAAAGCGGTAACTTCCAAGCAATCTTAGGATAGAAGGAACCTATTACTGAGGGTGTCACGCCGTTTTCGTAAATTGCAACGGTACAATAAAGTCGTTCTTTGCTAAGCAACTTAAGGTATGTTAGCGTCTTTACTTTAGTTAAAAAAAAGTGTCGACAAGATGATAATAAACTAGCAATACTTTTCAAATTAACACAGACTATAAATGGTTTACCGATCTCGTCCTTTTACTAGTTGGTATCGTTCGTTGACCTAAATTCTAGCGGTTAGTTGCTGCTACAGTCGCGGCCGTGATTGACGAGAAGCGATGCTATATTTAAGCTATAATGACCTTAATGGTATAATGTCCGGGTACCGGACTTCAAACGCTTTTAAGTGGGCTCCTTTAGAAAATTTCAATGCTTACGAAGTTAATTTATACTTACTGTGCACAACAAATGATTTATTTTATTATAGACAGCAATTGTTGTCGGTGTAGTTTTTGTAGGAGTACAGGCTCCTTGTGAAAGATTTCGTCCAGGGAAGTACTGCCACCTTACCTATTTCTGCCGTTATGCAGTATTGTGAGCATTTTTACGTTTTGGTTTTAAAGGGTGCTGGTGAAGTTACAGGCACATGGGACTGCTCAGGTGACGGGCGCAGTGGCAGACCACTCAGATCTTTGTGATTTAAAGCACGGAGTGGTATTGCGACTGTTTGTTCTGTCACTTGGTATCATAGAAAAGGTTGAAAATTTTTAGAATGTTTGCTTTAGTTTTTTTTTAATGTTACTTGTTTTGTTATTGACTCGGCGTTGAGGCTATGTGAGAAGGGTTGCCTTGGTTCGAGTATACTTAGGACTGAATGGAAGCGAATTTTTCTAACGATATTGTACATAGCATAATGAACTAAAATTATTTCCTGAACTTTAACAACAATGCGTATTAATAGTGGCATTGTGTTTTACAAACTAATTTAAAAATTAGCGCTTACTAACGTGGGCAGATGGCGCTAATCCTGAACAAAATAAAAGAATATCTGGCAGTATACTTAAAAATGATTGCAACAAGCGCCATCTAGTTTATTGGTTTGTTACCTCTACAAATTAGAGTAGCTTTGGTAAAGTGCAGCTGGTCAATGTAAAACAAATTGGTTACAAAAATAGCTATTTGGTATTCGTCGCGACATCTGTTGTACGAAATATTACTAAGTACCTGACTACGTTTTCTTGTATCGGGAGTCTTCTTGAGTTATTGGTTCATGGCTGTACACTACGGCTACTACACATTTGTTGTAAATATTATTCGAAAAAAGAAGGTGTTCTTGCATTGACTTACAATTATATGGACGTCGGGTCCGCGCTAAAAAGTGTCCGAACTTATAGGGCGTTAAAATCGTATACAGAGCGTCATTCACGCTTTAGTCTTCGTTTGTTCGACTGACAGCGAAGCAAGCAAAATTAGACAGTACTGCGATGACATTACAATTTAAATCCAACGTTTTAGCTTTTTCATATTCCTTTACATCTCACTACGTTTAAATAGGTTGACTTGAGACGTTTTTTTCGTGGTTTTTGTATTAGACCCGTCGTCCATTTATTTGTAAGTCAATGTGTTCTTGCAATACTATTGTGCTATATTGAAATAACTTTGGTAAAATGCATTGGATACTTCGTATTCATATTTTTGTACCAGTATCGCGATTTGGTACACACACATAGACAACCAAAATCCAAACTCACGAGTTAAATAAATGTTGGCCATACAAATATTTTTCCCGGCCCGGGATCGCACCCGGGACCTCTCCATAGCAAATCAGCATGGTACCTAATCGTGCAAAACAGGCAGCGGTAATCAATATTAAAATATGAAAAATGTGTATATAATTACATTCGCAATGATTAATGTTTTATAATTATTAATAAATAGATCGAACATAAATAAAAATTCCTTCTAGACCCAAACCAGCGATCTCGCCATACTGTGGCATCAGCAGTGGCTCTGTCAACTGAGCTATAGAACGTACCAACAGACCTTACGAATTTACGTCCGTCCTTCAGAATTTACGTCCAGCCGGATAGAAGGAGTTTTTTTTAAGAGTTCGATCTTCTATATTAATAATAATTAAAACATCGTGATATTTATTAAACTTAATAGATCTGTTTTTTGTTTGATATTTGTATAAATTTACCTAAATTACATCTCAGAATGTAATGTTGCTCGTTTCTCATACTTTTCCTATGTGACTAATTTCGTTGAATCCATTAAACTATTGCTTAATGTTCTTGTATTAAAAGTAAAAAGAATTTTAACAAGGGTATGTTGTTCTAAGGTTTTAAAAATCGCTTCGATCTTCAAACCAATTCCCAGTATCCACGATAGATATTTCTCGTCTTATCCAATGGACATTCCATGCCAGTGACAAATATAGGTGCTATTGCGTCTCGGAATTTATGGTTTATGAGCGAATCTTCTTAGCGAAATGAAAAAGAAATAGATAAGAAAACAGAACGAGAAAAATTATCAAAATAATGTGAATTACGCTGAATGTACTGATTTGCGTATCTAATATATTTCTCATCTTTTTGTGTGAGACAAGTTATATTATACCGCTTTGGCAGCTTAGAAGGAATAATGAGTAGTCAACGTACTATATTTACGTATGTAAAGTAGGTACTGTTTAGACATATAGCTATATAGATCGGTTTTTTTATGATACTAAGTCTTCACTTAGTTAGACGAACAAAGTCGTTGTCTGGTGGTAAGCGACACCCCTGTCCCTAACAGTTGCAGTGCCACTGAGTGCTTTAAATCACAAAGATCTGAGGGGCACTGCCTTTGCGCCAGACATCCTGAGACTAAAGCTGACAATGCTTTGTATTTCACCAGCACCCCATGTACATTTTTATGATAAAATAAGTGCGCATTTTACATCCATCTCAACTGATGGAAAGTGACGATGAGGTCAACAATGGTGTATGCACACCTAAACAGTGCCTATACACTCTCACCTTGAAAAGGCCCAAGTTACAGCGTCCAGGGGCGAAAACACGATTTCTAAAAATTTTCACGATAGAAAAATAACAAACTTACCTCGAAATTTTACAAGAAAACCTGTAGCTGTATTCAATAGGTATTTTACCAATACCAATGATTTTTTTTAATATCAAGTCAACTAAATAGACTACGTATACAGATTCCACACTACGACAAACATATTTTCCATATTTCCACTCCATAATGTCGTATGGTACCATTCTATGGGGTGACTCCACTGATTCTGACAGGGTATTCATTATTCAGAAACGAGCAATGAGGATACTTGCCGGAGTAACATGAAGAGTCTCTTGTAGGGACTTATTTG
Source organism: Hyposmocoma kahamanoa (assembly GCF_003589595.1). Taxonomy (NCBI): domain Eukaryota; kingdom Metazoa; phylum Arthropoda; class Insecta; order Lepidoptera; family Cosmopterigidae; genus Hyposmocoma; species Hyposmocoma kahamanoa. Next base: position 21,741,737 of record NW_020654748.1, read on the forward strand.
TGAGACACAGGATGATGACCATGTATTCGTTGTACTTATATGGCGTAATCACATTCATACGAAAAAACTTACACAACTTTGAAAGGCATGAAAGCCGTTATAACACCCGCTCCACAGGACGACTGAGGGTCGTACCGCGACGGTTAGCACTTACTGAAAAAATCCGCGCGTAATCGGCCCGGCTTATTATGAGCACCTACCCGTTGACTTAAAAAGTAAGCCTTATGATGAAACATTTGATCGTCGACTGATAGACTTTTTGTTGGATAATGCGTGTTATTCCACTGAAGAATATAGGGACATGGTCTTGTAATATATGTTGTAATTTATAGATTATTAGGTAGATATAAATATTATTCTACAGAAATGAATAAATTACATAAACTTTATGCATACAATCATTATATTGACATACTTATTATTATATTATTTAATATGTTCCCTTATTATTTCACATAACTACATTGACTATGTTAAAATTACGTAGTACAAAACTTGTACTGGATGTTTGTAATTTTTTGAAATGTAACATATATTACTATTTGTAACGATTCTTGTAATACAATATATTGTTAATAATAATGTAAAGTTTACAAGATAATAAATAAATCTAAATCTATAGTATACGATATACATTTTTCAAATAGCTTTTTACAAACGAAAAAAAAAATTCTGAAATAAAGCCCGTATTCCTACCGCTCGACTCTTCAGTATGATTCCAAACACTGAAGGATACAAAGGACGTTAGTGACATAACTTTCTGTTCTGACAAGTTATATAACGTTACAGAAATGGTTGGTTATGTTAACAAGACTCATAGTTCCCAGCAAAGCGTTGTTCCTATTCTTCCGCAAATCTCATAAACCCGTGGCATTTCTCACGAGTCCCGTTAGACGCATTAGTGCGTTCATCCTCACCTCTCGTGGGATTTTTCTCACCCACTAGCAAATGAACGACGCAGTAGAGTAATTTTCTACGTAACTCTTAGCAATTTCATTATCATTACCATCATTATCTTTGCGTTGTGCAAAGTGTAACGGCAATGATTTTAACGCCATCTGATGTCATTAGCAGACAATTATTTGCTGTTCTCGTGCTTGAAAAGTCGATTCATTGTTTGCGACCAAGGTTCCTTCAAACGTGCCTCATCTAACATATGGATCAGCCTTTACACGTAGAAGGAGTAATGTATCAATCGAGTCATTGTAGACTTTCAGACGCAATATCTGACATCTGACAAGCAATCCAAGGATGCAGGTTTGCACTTGTACGTGCGTGTTTCTATGTGTGTGTGTGTATGTTTACGAGTATTTTTATGCTTGTTAATTCTTGGGCAATGTTAAGCATTAGATTATGGTGTATGTCAGCGACGCTGTGTCATAACCCTGTTTCAGATGTCTGTTATATTATTCAATTGACGAGCAATTCCACATAGCCAAACCATTAAGCCAGTCTAGTGAAAAGTACGAAATTCGCAACGTCCATCTGCACTACAGCCAGTACTACAATAAGTTACCTACCTTAGATTCTTTACTAAATAGCAGGGCAAATTATAATAGTGTAGTGGCTCAGGATGCACGTTCACACAAGACTGAGGGTCGTATTCCAGAACTCTACTCAATACTCAAGTCAGGACTTGAGTATTGCAGTGAGCACTGAAAATCATACACAAGCCCTTGCCATTAGGGTCGTATTTCCAGTGCTTGTGTTGCCAGTGCAATCCTGACTTGAGCATTGAGTAGAGTTCTAGAATACGACCCTTAGAAATCGTTCTAATTTTGTCGATTGTCTTTATCACTGGTTTGGAGATACTCCATAATGGATTGACTCTATTTACACCATGCCAATAATGGTTTGGCTTAGCGGAATGACTCGTCGATTGGCTCCGTGTAAGCGATCCTTTACAGAATCTCGTTGAAGTAAAATTGTACTTTCAAATCACAAACATTTATTTTGGTAGCTGAACATATAAATGTTACAAACACAATATTATAAAGAAACTGTTTCAGATTTTTGCAAAGTCCCAACTATCGACCGTACTAGAAGATTGATCGGATAGTTAATATTACAACTGTGCAAGGCTTTATTAGGAGTATCCTACTCTCCTGTTTCAGGCACTTGGTGAACAGGGCGCTAAAGTCAGGTCCATGGGGCCAGTCCTCGCGGCAGGCGCGCACCGCACGGACACTCGACCCGGCCATCATGCGGCGCGCGCTGCTCGACGCACACGCAGGCTACTCCGAAAGGCCCATGACCACGGCTGGTGGAGGGAATAGAACGGGTTCGTAAACAATTACATACTGCCGGGGCTTGTTATGATTTCCATTCTATTTAGTCGTGTTCTTCATTGCTGAAGATGTCCTAGAAATTAAGTTTTATTGAATGTTTCATCATTCATATTTTTTTTTGTGAAATTGCTCCATAAGTTTGTTATAATTATTAATACAAAGATCGAACTCTTAGGAAAAAAATCCTTCGATGCGGCTGGGTTCGAACCAACGCCTTCTAGCAAAACGTGCTAGAGGTTATGCCAAAAACAAGCCGCGGACCTTACGAATTTTTCTATGAGCTTGTTGCAGATCTTTGTCTTGGTATTTTTATCGACTTTTTGCCGTAGCGCTATCTGAGACATCTATTTCTTCACTCAGTTACCAGCAGCTGACAAAAGATGTCGCTTTAATAAATTGTAATTAAGTTTCATTGCATGCCAGGATGTTTCAGCATTGTCATATTGATTACTGATTGCCTTCTTTATGCTTATTTTGATAGTTCGCCTACTAGTATAGAATTTTTTTGTATTCCTATACATTTTAATAAGAACAGGCAGATTTGAACTTATACATGTTGAATTAAAATGAAAAACTTTAAAATATGTTTTCGTATTTTTAATAACATAGTTCTAAATGCAAGTGTATGTATGTATGAACTTACAAAATTTGACAAATTAAATGAAACTATCCCCAGTAGTTGGACAAATATTAGACCGGTGATGATTCAAATGAAACAAGTTCAGCTATTTATTGCATAAGCGTGACCAACATTCAGTCGAGAGTCGGTAAAATATTAAAAGATACTATACCTGTTATTAAGATATTAAGACATGTTATTAATTACAATGTGTATTTAGAGACTACTCAAACATTTTTTAAATAATTGGAAGTAATAATATGAAATTTCAATGAAAACAGTCTCATTAAATAATGATATATGAGATAAATGAAATATGAGATAAATGGCATAACCAGCGCAGAATAGGCACCATCGGATGTGGGGATAGTATTTATTTGCGAACTAGCAAAAAAAATCAGTAGAACAATATCACCCTTTTAACGGAACTCGAAATAATTATATAAATATACAGTTTTTTTTAATGGGACAGAGTGGGGAAATCCGAAACCATAGAAGATACAAGGTCACTGGAAAACTGTCTCTGGAGGAAACTGTCTTAGGAACCAACCACTGAGTCATTTTGCGTTAAAAAAAATTTCAATTTTATTCATTTTGTATGAAAATATTTTATGAAATTTGACTAACTTCTGCTGTCCCGAGTTTTTTTTTCCCATACAATGAAATGACCCCTACTTGAAACTGAGTCGATTAGCATTAAAAAAAATTTTGATCAATTTTAGTCATTTTTATGGTCAACTCAGACTTGACCAAAAAATCGACTATACTAAAATTGTTTTCACGAAAGAAAACGCCTAATAGTTCTTAACAAACGAAAACACAAAACACAAACGAAAACAGTTTCCTTGTATCGTCTATGGTTTCGGATTTCCCCATACTATCCCATTAAAAAACACACTGTATAATAATGACATTATTATATTATAATAGGTAAAAATATAACAATTATATAAATATCACCTAATCATTGCATCGTTTCTCGTTTTCCAAAGGTCGGTCAAGCAACGTACCAGGGCTGTCACCGATGAGCACGAACTCGTGTGGCGGCACGCGCCTTTGCCGCACGAGGTACAACACCACTGCACCCATGTACGGTGTGTCCTTAACGTCGGGACAGCCTGTTACCATCGTCCAGAAGTTCCCAGACTTATTGCAGCAGGTTGTTTTTGAAGTTTGCGAGTGAGTATCCATTGTACACTCAGCCACAGTTTAAGCTATCACTTTTTAATCGATCTCAAAAAGGAGGAGGTTCTCGATAATTTTGTTTTATGTCTATGACCGTGCATTGTATTCAAACAAACCGACTTTTCTGGAGTTCTCAATACGATCGACTGTATTTTTTTTGTTTATGTTACTTGATTACTCAGGGATTTGTGAACCGATTTTGATGATTCTTTTTTGTTGGAAAGGGGGTACCTCAGTATCATAAATAAAAAAAAAATAAAAATAAAAATCTTTTATTTTCAGACACCATAGGTCCATAGTTTCTTAGTAAGCAACCTTATACTATATTAGTAACAAATGACTGTATGGTGAATTTATGGTGTATTGTATATGAAGTGTACATTAAACTTTTAAAGTCGAAATGTCAAAATATTCAAAAGTATCGATTCCATTTAAATTTGAAGAAAACATTCCACCTCTAAGGGTGGCAAA
>NW_020654748.1:21746699-21811304 GCF_003589595.1 Hyposmocoma kahamanoa
AAAAAAGTTATATAATTTTTAAACAGTAAATTTCAACGCCAAGTAAATGAGATATGGTGGAATTTTAAACAAAGTATTTTGATAGGTTGTATATCTTTTAGGTTTGACTCGTCTACAATATAAAAAAAAATATTAGAAAAGAACATTTTGCATAATGTCCACCATTACAAATTTTTCGGACAATTACCCAACATCTATTGCTTGACAATTTCTACCTGTAATTTTGATAGAGTCGATTTACGGCTTGCTTACTTATGTACACATAAGTAAGCAAAAACGACTAAATCCAAGCATTTTTTTATTCACTTGATTACACTTTTTATTTGATTTTTGTATAATACATATTTTATAATTAAATGGCTTAGATTTTCGCTTCGTCTAAGGAATTTCATATCGATTTGTTTCACAAAGTCATACGGATTTAAAAATGGCGGAGATTCAGAGTTGTTTTTAACTGCCTCCCGCTTTATTCTTATACTTTTATTAGTAGGGTTTAGTTTTGCCATTTTGTATGTTAATCAAAATAGGGTAGTTAGGATTAAGAGGTTCTAATAGCAGCAGAAGACTCCTTGTGAAAGAGTTCAGCCAGGGAATTACTGCCACCTTTTGCCGCCAAGCAGTAATGTGAGCATTACTGCGTTCCCGCTTTGAAGGGTAAGGCTCAACGCACACTGGCGCAGTACTACTACTACTACAGTACTTATACTATAGTATATTCACATTGACTTACAATTATATGGACGTCGGGTCCGCGCTAAAAAGTGTCCGAACTTATAGGGCGTTAAAATCGTATACAGAGCGTCATTCACGCTTTAGTCTTCGTTTGTTCGACTGACAGCGAAGCAAGCAAAATTAGACAGTACTGCGATGATATTACAATTTAAATTCAACGTTTTAGCTTTTTCATATTCCTTTACATGTCACTACGTTTAAATAGGTTGACTTGGGACATTTTTTCGTGGTTTTTGTATTAGACTCGTCGTCCATTTATTTGTAAGTCAATGTATATTCATCTCTATTTTCCCATTATGACGCGCGTCGACGCCTGGATGCCGTCGAGCAGCTCCGCGCGTCACTTAAACGTAGTGAGGTGTCAGGTGCCGATTACACTGTGATCCGGGCGCACTAATGCGAGTCGCCAAGCGTTGTAGTTGAAAAACAGGACGCGACGCGACGCGACGCGACGCGTTGATTCTGACTTGTTAACTTATATCTCAAGATGACGGGCGCAGTGGCAGTGGCGATTCACAACTGGCCGATCGGATACTTTCGACATTTCTAATCGTAACAATAGTTGATTTAACTCAAAAATTAGAAAGATATAGTAAGAATCAGATTCATCTTCTCGCGCAGAAACCCATCTGATTTCGAGACTACCCGCTCGGATGCGATTTGAATCAATATCAGGACACAGATATTTGCGATTTAAAGCTCTGGCACTGCAACTGTTATGGATAGGCGTGTCGCTTACCGCCAGGCAAACGACTTGTTTAAGTGTATTCTACATGTTCTAAATTCTGATTTCATATAAAACTTGTTTTCACTTTTCAGATCAAGCGAATGCTCAGTGGTACGCGGGTCATGCACCCAGACGTACGTCCCATACTTGTTCCTAGTACTGCCTCTCGGCCCAGTCACGCTTACCGGCCAGGACTACGTGCTTGTCGAGTCCGGCTGCGTCTGCCGGCCCGATCCTTCATAGGTCGGAGGGTCGAACTGGCTTGTGGACTACTCACCTTCGGAGTGAAAACATGGTAACCCTCTACTGAGGGTCCTCTTTTATTCTCCAACGTTTGGTATATACGAAAAACAAGGAAATAGTAAACAAGATACAATGATATTGGAAGGTATATTCTAAGTGATAAATCCCATATGAAAGTAATAAACACTGTTGTAACTTCAAAATTGTGAAATTGAAAAGACACGATTTGAAAGTTCAAAATGTTACCCAATGAAACCAATAAATTCTCATTCACAAATGGATAATGTATAAATAACTGCCTCCGTGGCCAAACGGTTATTACTTGTCTGCCACGCAGAGTCCCGTGTTCGACTCCCAGGCCGGGAGAAATATTTATATGACCTACATTTATTTCTCTCGTGTAATTTGTGGTTGTTTTAGTGTGTCCGTGGCACCCGCGATACAGCGGTATTATTATTTTAAATATCTATTTTAGACTCTCGCTTTTCCCATGGCCTAAAAGATTATGATTACATTATTTATCAATAAGATCCGTTCATGTTTTTTTAAAAATTTCCAAATCGTGTTTTTATTTCACATTCCACAATGTTGAGTTATTACAATATTTAGTTTCATATGCGACTCTTGAATTAATTTGTGTTTAAAGTATCCCAACAGTTGTAGGAAAACAGGATTGTACAAAATGTGATTCGAAAACTTCTCGTTTTTTGAATAACGGCATTTAAAACACCTGCATTGGGTTAGTATAATTGAATTGTAAATTATTCTAATTTTATTTCTCATAATTTCCAATGTATTTTCCTTAGGCCATAAAGTACTTATGAATGCATTTATTGAAGTATTACTCCGTTGTCAAATTTATTTAAATTGTAGAATAAAAAAAACCGGAGATCTGTAAAATCGTCGAAAACTTCCTCAACATTTTTGACTATTTTACGGTTCTATAATTAAAATTAGTTCTTAGACTGAATTTATTATTGTTAATTTTATTTTATAGATATTTATTACTGCAAACTGTTATAAAATTATTTATTTTAATTTAAAATTTGAATGCATCGATGTAGTTGTAAAATTTCGTTGACGATTATATATTAAGACCTGAATTTTAATAAAATAATGTGAATTATGTAGTTATTGAACAACAAATGTATCAAAGATATAAATAAAAAACGATTTTAGAAATGTTTTTTTTTTCGGGAAAATGACAACAATATTTTCATAATTGTCAATTTTTATTTTCTATTTAATTGCAATTTTCCAGTTATACTGCAATAAGAAAAATAATTTACAAAATCTGTATTAAAATCCCCTATTTACGTATATTCGTATACCATCTTAAAATAACTATAGATATCACAATAACTACTATAGATAATTGTGCTTATAGGAATCAGTGTGTACAACTACGACTTATAAATATGGACTTAGTTGCCTAATTAGTTAAATAAAATACCGTATAAGATTAATTGAATAAAGGCCTGTTCAGACATAATCATTTTCCCTACCACTGGGTGGTGAAAAATATCGCAAGGCATCCCGCTGGGTATTTGTATGAATTTTCATGGCAAGAGCGAAACTTGTGGCACGATGCGGTGGCAAATTCATCACTCCCGCACACCCCGCAAGTCAGCTAGGGACAATTAATTGCCATAATAATAAATGATAATGTTGTAGCGATATCCGCTTAGGTGTGAACATTCCCAGACATTTCTACATAATTAAGTTTTGATTATAGTTACCCTCGCTACCGACCTTGAGGGTATACGAGAAGGGTACTATAACCTGTACAAGCAAGCTTGTACAGGGACCTTATCAGTCAGACCCTGACCCCAAATTACCTCCTTTGCACAGACTTAATTAGCTTAATAATCCGTCCTTTTCTACATCAGTTTTTTATTATAGTGACCCTCCCTAGCGACCTTGAGGGTATACGAGAAGGGCACTATAACCTGTGACGGATCAGTCCGTTTGCACAGACTTCATCTCAAAAGGCTAGTGGGTATTAGTTGTGAACAGTGGGAATACCGCGTACCCACTCGAATTTCGCTACCCACAGTGGCAGCGAATAACGCTTATATCTGTATAGGCCTTAAATAGTACCAGCAGACTTAGCATGAGGGTAAAGACGAGATATTCTCAAATGACATTACGAGAGTTATCTCTACAGACGTGAGCATGATATTAACTTTACTGTTGAATGGAATGGAAGCAAGTAACCAGTACAAAGCATAATAAACTTTATATCGAATAGTGTAACGTACAAACTGGATACGGTAGCTACGAGAATTTCCGAGATTGCGCGAAAATTGTCCGGAAGACGGTTTGTTGTGTGTGTGTTTTTTAGACATAAGTTTCATTATGCTGTGGTTATAAAACTTAGCTTCCATTCCACAGTAAGCCTGCATCTGAGATAGAAGAAGCGGACTAAGAAAATAATTTTTAGAGCTTAAAATGAGAAGATAGAACAATTTTAAGTAAGAAGAAAAAGAAATAAAGTAAGAAATTAGAAATAGATAAGAATGAAACAAAAAAGCAAGAACGTCCGAATGAAAAGCCACAACCCGTCTTTTTCTCGGATATAGTAGAATTAGGTGGCACTTTGTTAATATAGAAAACAATGACTAAATTCGAAATGTCATTTTTGAGACACAACAAGATACTAAAAAAATTAGGCACGTTGTTCGTAATATGACAAAATTATCTTCGCCATGTAAAACCAATGATATTATACCTACATATGTAAAACGGTTATGAAGTTTTATATTGTACGTAATATATTTTTTATTTATATCATAAGTCTCTCAAAAATGTTTTCGAATTTTGTGACTATCGATATAACTAAAGTTGATAAGTAACATTTGACGTCATTGTTCATGTTGTAAAAATTAGGTCTTTTACATTCGGCTATAAAACAGAATAATTTCAGTTAAAATGTTTAAAAGTAGACGGTCGGCTGCTTTAGAGAAAAATATGTTTAAGATGACAAATTAACCCGAAGTAAGACTGAAGGTATTATAATCTAAGATTACTACAAGTAAACATCTACTGTTCATAACGGTAGTATTGCTGCGGCGCTTGCTGGGGTTGTGGCCGCGGCTGTGGCTGCGCGTGCGCAATTTGCTGCAACTGCGGCTTGGGCGTCGGAATCTTAACCACAATGTCCGTGGGCTGCCGAGATACCTGAAAAATGATACGATATTTTTATTCACATCACCCAAGGACATCCTTTGTGCTCGGTTGTTTTCCATCAAAGGTTTAAGGCTCTAGCACTCACCTCAGCCTTGAAACCTTCTTTAGGATCAGCAGTGTAGGTGACGGTTCTAATGAAGCCATCGCTGTCGACAACGGAATAAGAGCCCTTGATGACGTCACCGTCGCGCTGCTCTTTGCGGTTCTGGTAGTTGGTGTACTGGTCGTCGTTCACGTCGAATCCGAACTGGTATGAAGGATGAGGCTGCAGCAAAAAAAGAAAGGAGTTATTCTAATGCGAATACTTAAACAAACGGCTGGAGAAGTCGCGGTAGGACCATGTTCGGATGGTGAATCCACCATCTTACCATGGTTTCTAATCTTAATGATACGGGTAAAATCTCGCACCGAGTTGGAGAAAGAAACCTGACTACAGCTGATGATATGGGCTCATGGTCAAACGGTCGGATGGCGTGGAACTCTGAACACACTCACCAACTCGTGGCTTCTGACATGATTATGCCCATATCACCATATGGGCGCAATCATGTCAGATGACAACTGCTGGTGACGGTTTTGGTTCTTCTTGTCGTCCCGACACAAAATGACGACGTACGGTTCTATACGGTCGGTGTTTGCTTTTTTTATGAGACCAAGTGACGGGATGATCAAGTCGCCCACCTGGCAGTAAGTGACACGCCTGCCCATAACAGTTGCAGTACCACTCAGTGCTCTAAATCAACAAAGATCTGAGGGGCACTGCCACTGCACCCTGAGACATAAGTTGACAAGTTCCACGTGTCTGTAATTACAGCACCCTTACCGTTCATAACCGGAACGTAATAATGCTCAAACTACTGCTTGGCGGCAGCCATAGGTAAGGTGGCAGTACTTCCCTGGACGAACTCTTTAACAAGGAACTCAAAGGAAGGTTATTGGTTCTTGTTTGTAGCTGCAAGAAATGACCCAGCAGTCAAGCACTTGTGGTACTACGAGACAATATCGTGAATGTTAGCAAATGAAGAATCTGGAATTGGTTTTAATTGGACTATTAGTTAGCAATGGATTTCATTCCTACTAGTGCTTGCAAGGTATGAATAGATAAGGGATTATCTGATACGTTTAGAAGTATATTAGCATCACTAAAGAACCAAATAGTTTGTACTTACCTATAGTTTATTCTACAAATTAACGGCAGAAAATAAGGAAGTATCTCAAGGAAGTCGATAACTTGCTTGAAAGCTATTTCCATAATAAAATATACTATAGCTACTAGGATGGATTAATAGTTAGTTACTTTCACTTGATGTAAAACGATATCGCTTGGTTAAATAACTGTTCAATCGTACCTACTGTGTCCAAGACTGCGTTCGTTTAATGTAATTAACACATAAAATAACACATTGTATACTTTGGGATTATTACAAGAAATATCCTATCTAGCTAGGGAACTAGCCGAAGAAATTTCGAACGTGCGTAATTTTCCTTTCATGATGAGAAGTTGAAATACATCACAAGCCCGTATTTGAGCTCAATAGTCATTGTCTCTTATATGCGCGTGCGTAGATTCAGCAGCGTTTTTACGCTCGATTTCTCTAGGTTAGACGTTGAAGGTATAACGAAGCTGGCAGAATGTGTGTGACCGGGCCTAATAAATGCAGTATTTTTTCTATCGATTGGACTTTGATTTCACATAAACTTCTTCGTATAAAATGAACATTAGGAAGAGGTATTATCGGTACATTGCGTATAAAAGCACTTGTGTGCTGTCAATAATGAGGAAATGCTATAACCGTTAGTTCTTCTGGGGACAGGATGTTACCCCGGACAGCTTTCAGTCCCACACATGTCATGCCAAGCTCTGTATTACATTTGATAACCTTCCACAGTCTGTCCCATGCATTCTCCCGAATCTCGGAACAAAACTGGTTCCGGCTAGCGTTGGTAGCCATAGGCGCTCTAGTTATCTGTGAGCGCGTTCAGGTTTTGTTGGATCACTTGTTGTTACCGGAACGGGTTTTGCTCTTTTAATGCGCCGCCTCCTTTGCATCACTTCCTTTTCTCCGACAAATTTGGACTCACCATGAGTTCGTAATGGCAATATGTTGGATCATCTAACGTGACACGCTATGTTAATAAAAGACATTGGAAATTTAGATCGAAAGCAATAGATACCTACTGGAGATCGACAATAATGTAATGTAGGCTATTGTATAAAGAGGATCAGGATAGAGCGTACAGTAAAGGGAAGGTAATATCGCTCCTAACAGAAGAAAAATGTTCAATGCCTACGTCATAGTCTTCCTGAGGGTCACGGGTCTCGGCCTGAGGTTGACGGTACTGCGGCTGAGGAGCGGGCCTGTACTGAGGTTGGGGTGCTGGCCTGTACTGAGGTTGGGGTGCTGGCCTGTACTGTTGTGGCTGGACGTACTGCTGCTCTTCATTCTGGACGACGTAAGGCTGTAACAGAAAAGCTTTAGCAACAAACATACATAACTTCAAGTTTTACTATTTACTTGCGTTTAAAAACAATATCATTGCCTAGTTAGTCAATAACCTACTACCTAGTATCTATCTACTCGTGTTTTAAATGTAATAAATAGACGCATGCTTGGCGTGATAGACTATGATACGGGTAAGTCTAAAACAATCCCTTCGAATCGAAGAATTATATTTGTCTTGATATAGGAGTATCCTAATTGAAGTAAAACCGACTTCTCTCAACTCAGTTTGAAATGTTAGCAGTCGTCTCGTACTTACAAGTCGAGCTGGAGCGGAGGCAACAGGACGCGTGACAACCTGCGTCTGAGCAGGCTGCTGTGCCGCGAAGTACTGCCGCAGTAGGTGAGGGGGAACTTCCGCCTGCTGAAGAAACAAAAGTTATCAATTAGATTTCAATTTAATTCAAACTGGCTAAGCGATGAGATCATGAGGTGTCTTTTAAGAGTTTCGTGAAATACAGATGACAAACAGGTCATAATTCTTAACCAAGTTTGTTTAAAGGCATTATAAGTAAAACATTGGGTTTCTCACGCACAAACTCGCACAGAAAATTGCCAATCCAAACTATACAATTTAATTAATGCAGTAAGATCTATTGAATGTTTTTTTATTACAGTTAGTCTTTCATTATATTGCTAAATCGTAATATCATCAAGTAGCATGAACAATTGTTCACTACAATTTTAGAAATCTCCCAACGTTTAAACTTGAACTGAAACGCGATGGATAAAGAAATCCAAACAGCTTCAAGCTCAATACTACAAGAATGAAAAATTTGAGACGAAAAGCTGAGAACATAGCAGTCTGGTGAAATTCACTGATCCGGTTAAAGGCTCACCTGCAGCTGCAAAACCTTGGATAATGATGGTAATGCCTCTAAGTAACCACAAACTATCAAGTTATCTAACACTAATCTTTTTCTAATTAAGTATCAATAATAAAATTTCCAGTCAATTAAAAAACCGGTGCTAGACTAAAAACCAGCCTGAGTTTTATCGTCGTCCCACTTCACACACTAACACGCATCATCTAGAGCAAGAACAATCGCCCTGGTAACCGACAATAATGTTACATAACGCCTCTTGTGAAACCACTGTTACAGTTGCAAGCCCAATTTGCTGCCTTCAATAACTGGCATAGGGTTGACACTTAAGTGTGCTTAATTCGTTTAATCGCCTTGTGGTACACCTCAAGGATACCAATATTGCGGAGTACCGCAAGTATGTATGCTTGTCCCACTTCTGTTTGATGTTTCACGACGATGATATATAAAAATAGTGCAGTAGTTTGTAGTAGGTAATTAACAAATTGCCAGCCAAATAACAAATTTAATTGATTTTAAATTTAAATATCTTTGTTAGATGTATAAATCTGAGGGTGTACCACAAGGACACATGCTGACACCAAACTTGTTTAAGAAAGTATGATACGCAAGACTTTACACAAGTAGCTTAAGTTCTTTTGTCAACCCTAATAACAAGCGCAATGTTCCACACACGGTCGCAGACGCGTTATGCAAAAGAGGCGTTTTGTTGGGTCATTTTCCGGCCCATTTCCCTAATTAATAGTTGATTGACCAGCTGTTACCAATTTTAAAGATTTTGTGCAATACACCACTACTGGTTGCTAATTTTAAATTGTCGGTATCTACATATCTCTACGAAGAGGGTTTATAGAGGTTTCACACCAATATGCGGGTTCACACTTTTTCCAAAAGTTGTAAACCTCTTTTTATTTATTTATTGTCACATGTACATAGTCACGTGTTACAAATGTGTTACATTACGACTAGAGTGTAGTACATGACCCTGAATAGGGCACTGCAAGTCACGATATTGAATACAATATAAGAAAATATAATGGAATAACATAAAGAAATAAAAATTTTAGAATAGGAATTGAGAGGCGTAAACAAAAAATGACAAAATTTAAAGATTTATGTCAAAATAAATTCTAAAACTAAAGCAAAAAACGTCATGGAGAAGGTCGAGAGAATGTATTAATTAATATTATGAATTCGTCAAATTACATGTATATAAACTCATCATCAATTAATTATTAAGTATTTATCATTGACTTACAAATAAATGGACGACGGGTCTAATACAAAAACCACGAAAAAAATGTCCCAAGTCAACCTATTTAAACGTAGTCACATGTAAAGGAATATGAAAAAGCTAAAATGTTGAATTTAAATTGTAATGTCATCCCAGTACTGTCTAATTTTGCTTGCCTCGCTGTCAGTCGAACAAACGAAGACTAAAGTGCGAATGACGCTCTGTATACGATTTTAACGCCCTATAAGTTCGGACACTTTCTAGCGCGGACCCGACGTCCATATAATTGTAAGTCAATGGTATTTATAATTTGATTCATCGCGCGTTCAGTTGGAGTATAATTGTTGAAATATTTTTACATTATTTATTTATTTATGTTATTTATTTATTTGTGTTTCAATTTTATAATAGCTTTTATTCCTTAAATATTTCCTTAATTTTTTTAAGAATAAATTGTCATTTGCTTCGTTTTTTATGTCAGCTTTTACAGTTGATTACTCCTTCTCAAACTCTTTATTAAATATCTCTATTAAATATATATATATAGTGAGGGGAAAGTAAGAAGGTTTTCTTTAATAAACAATGGTCGGTAGCCTTCTTCACCGCTAGCCAGCAAGAGGTACTGCCACAAAATATTCACAAATGTAAGTAATTTAGGAAGTCATAGATACGTGCCACCACAGAGATTCGAACTGTCTACCATTGAAATCTGAGCTACCACCGGTTAAAGAGCACGCTAGAATGAAAAGCAAGCGTTATCTCGGTTATGACTGATGACCTGAATCTAGTTAGTCAGGTTCATCGAATCCTAAACATGGGAAAACTATGTTTTGTTTTTGGTTGAATTTAGTCATATCCAGGTTAAATCCAGGGACCAAAAATATTTAATAACAACATAGTAGCGTTAGAATTAATAATTCACAATTATAAATTCTATTTTATCTGCATGCAATATCAATTAATTTTTGCACATGATGAAGCGCATAATATAATGATAACATGTTCCGGTTCCTGATTAAACTCCTCCATACTATTAAATATTTATTGGTTTTTAGTATATAAGGTAGAATTTATTCCAAATTATTTACTTAGTAATTATAACAACTCAAAAACGTAAGTGAATAATTAAGTAATTATCGTACATTATTTCACATATTGCGTGATCAATATTAATTTGAAGCGCTTGCGCGTGCGTTTGTCACTGAGGAAACCATTCTTGTGATTTGCATGTAAATCGTTCAAAATTACGATAAAAACAACATTTGCAATACATTCTGTTGTTATTATTTAATTGCAAATTTGATTTGGCATTCCAATAAATGTACACATGAAAAAAAAAGTGAATGGCTATGCTGTATTTATTTTTATGTAAATTATTGGTTATTGCTGTTGGTACAGGCGGCAGCACGTCAAGTTACACATTGACGGATCTTGTACCGTTGATCTGGAGGCGATATTCGAAATATACTTTTGCTCGAATGTCGCTTGTGCTATTGATTGTACATATTAAAGCTCAACTTACATTGCCGCGTAACGGTGAAACGGTGAAATTACAGGCACATGGGACTTATCAACTTTATGCTTCAGGGTGAAGGGCGCAGTAGCAATAATTTTTTATAAACCAGATATGCTAAATTTATTATTTGTATGAGTATATATTGACGGTGGAAAATCTAAATGTCGTAAGGCAGCATTCCTAGCTTTGTAAAAGTACGATAACATATTGGATAAGGTAGTGTTACCATATTTCACGGCTGGTTAAATATTTTCTTACATAATTGAGATCTTAGGTTTTCGCGAAATGAAACTATGGTGACCATGATCAGTCCACCGTGACCTTCTTCCTGGTGTTATGGCGATGAGACGGCGTCAACGTATCGAAGACACGTGGCGTTCCTGCGTCCAACCCATGGCGTCCGGGATTTTGTTATCATCGCAATTATAAAGATCGCCTTTGTCCAGGAGGTTAATGACGTATGTTGGAAGAGACCGTCAGCATTGGGTGGACCGAAAGTTGAAAAGAAGAAGAAGACAAAGATCGTTATTAAATTTATATCATTCGATATATTTTTTTATTGTTGTATGGTAACTAGACGTAACACATACAGGTACTGTGTGTTCTATGGATTTCTATAAAAAAAATTTAAATAATTTAGATATTTATCCTTACATACTTGAAAGAGAAGCTGTTATTTTAAATTTATTTGTGATCTAAAAAAATTTTGACAAATTGTTTTAAGTCTAGCTATTCATACAATACTAGCTGGCTAAACTCTTGTTTAACTTGTTAGTAGAATTTCAAGTGTTTTTATTTAATCAATGTTTTCCATTGACTTACAAATAAATGGACGACGGGTCTAATACAAAAACCACGAAAAAAATGTCCCAAGTCAACCTATTTAAACGCAGTGACATGTAAAGGAATATGAAAAAGCTAAAACGTTGAATTTAAATTGTAATGTCATCGCAGTACTGTCCAATTTTGCTTGCTTCGTTGTCAGTCGAACAAACGAAGACTTAAGCGTGAATGACGCTCTGCATACGATTTTAACGCCCTATAAGTTCGGACACTTTTTAGCGCGGACCCGACGTCCATATAATTGTAAGTCAATGATGTTTTCTATCACCTCCCTGCATCCTGTTTATGACTGTTTGTGTTGAATCAAAAATCTATTCTATAGATTTGAATTAAAATTACGTCAGCGTTACCAATATTATCGACAACTTATGAATTAGAATATAATGGCGTCATTGTGACGCCACCGTATTATAATATGGTAGTATTATAGAAGAGAACCGTGCCTAGCAGTGAGACGTGTAATAGCTTAATGATAATGACGAATATTATATATATTTAGTGCTTGGATAGTGTATTACATTTATACAGGGTACACTGTTGGCCACGTGTTTTCTCCAGTGGGATTATGATGTTAGATTGTAGGCCATATTTCAATTCATTAAATTTCGAATATTTTCTTTTTCGACTTATACAAACTTGCATGGAGTATTGCAGTCACCTGTGAGGTGGCTCGGCGAAACTTGAGGTTAATGATTCGGTTGAATGCAGAGCCAGGAGACTTATTAGCGACGACAAGCTCGAAGCTAAACTTCATAGTTTAGTCCACCGGCGCAAAGTAGCCCGCCTGTCGGTTTTCTACAGAATATAATTATTTCGGTGAGAATGCTCATGAGCTCCATCAGTTTATCCCGCCCGCCGTCTTTTACCAACGGACATCCAGACATACGGCGGGACATCATTCTTACTTGGTCGATATTCCCTTTAGGCGTACTAAGCGCTTTTCGTCATCTTTTATTATGCGCATAGCTCAGGAATGGAATTCCCTATCTGCGACAGTCGCATACAACCCGAGTATCTTTAAGATCCGATTGAATAGGCATCTTTTGGGCGAGCTCTATCCACCGTGGATCCTATCTTTGCTCCATGGCCAGGTAGTGGTCCAGAGCTAATCCATTTACTTTATCAAAAATCTTTCTATTATTTATAGGATTTCAATGTATTTTGATTCATTCTTCTATTCTTCTGCCGTTATTATTCCACTGCAGGCAGGCCAAAGACTTCATTTCAGCCATTTATCACGATAGAATGCCGCTAGAGGCCAAGATCTAATATTAGAATCTAGTTCGTCACGCCATTTCCTACTGGGCTTGCGTAGGGTGGAATCCACTATATGGTGGTCTTTGCCCACAGCGGCAGACGTGTCCGACCCAATTCCATATTTCATTTAATTCAGGTTGGCCACATTTTCACCAACGTCACCGATTTTTGTTTTGGTTCTTTTCAAGTATATAGTTCTTTTTTTAACAATTACTCTTTTATTATTCTTTATTACTGTCTCAAACTAAGGATTTTCCCTTTCTATGAATACCAGAGCATCGATATTAACTCTATGGAAGTTTGCACACCTACATATATCCAATTAGGAATAGTTTTCGCTTTTCAAAATGATCCTACAGTCAATCAAAGCCGCGACCTTCTTACCTAGCTCACAGTCCCTGGGCAACAAAGTGCCATCGAAATTTACTTTCCGATGTGGTTGTGTGTAGATACTTCATAGGGACATCCAATTTTTTATGGGTACGGTCATTTTTTTTTTGTCAACATTATACACATTATTGTTTATGATATCTAGTGACTGGACTAACAAGTCATACGCTGAAAGTTGCAGTGCTACCCAAAGCATTAAAATCATAAAGATCTAAGGGCCACTGCCACGGTGCCCGTCATCGTGAAACACAAACTTGACAAGAGTCATATGTCTGTAGTTTCACCATAACCAGTAACGCTTACGGCTTCCCTGGATGAATTCACAAGGACTCTATTGCTACTTGGTAATAGAGCCTTGTATATGGAAGTACGTACTGCAAAAAGGTACTCACTTGTTGCTGTGGTTGGTACTGATGCTGAGGCGCCGCCAGCGCACACCCGACCACGGCCAAAACGATACACTGTCGCAACATCACTCACAATTTAAAAAACAATATTATTTTAAAAAGTAAAATTAAAAAGAATATGTGTTAATTAAAATTGGAATGGTTAAGGCCACGGCACACGCGCGCGTAATATGTACGTATGGAGTAGGTCGTGTACGCTACTTTCGCTTTATATAGGGGCACCCCTTCTTAAGCTCATGCGGCGGGGGTGGTTGGACCACTTTGAAATTTTTAAATCGGAGCATCGATTCGCGATTCGGTTTCGTTGTGCATTGTGTAGTATTTAGTCCTAAAACATTGCAGATTGCTGTGAGAAAAATAAATCTAATTACTTTTGCTGACAATTACACATCAGTGCCTCTACAATGAGACGGGACGAACAAGTCATGCGCCTGGTGGTAAGCGACACGCCTGTCCATATCAATTGCAGTGCCACTCAGAGCTTTAAATCGCAAAGATCTGAGGGGCACTGCCACTGCGCCTGACGCCCTGAGACATAAGTTGACAAGTCACATGCGCTTGTAATTTCACCAGTATGTCAGTTCCGAATCCAAGTAATGACAATCCCAAATATTACAGGGATCTTTTTATCTCTAGGTGTACAAGCGATATTCGTAGTGAGTCCGATTTTTCTAGATTTGTATAGTCTCGGAATTGGAAAGAATCTAATTGGATGCAGTGCACAAATGCGCTTACTCTTCAAAACCGGGACGAAGTTATATACATTACTATATATATACATTACTGATTGGCGGCAGACTGCCGTCCACTAACTAAGGCTAAGTGACAAAATAGTTTTTTGAGATATCTTAAAAACCCTTAACGCAGTGTTAGAATATTTAAATTGTTTAATAGATATTTCAGCTATGCATCGTTAGGATAAGTTTCGATAAGTCGAACACATTAATTTTAACTGTTTTTACAAGAGAATTTTCTGCTCTATCCTTTGCTATTTAAAACAGATATTTGACCATTTGGCACTTAGCCTCGTTTTAGGTAGAGTGCTTACCTGGACGATTTCTTTCACAAGGAGCTCTACTGCTAGTAGAACAGTAAATAAATAAATAAATAAATAAATAAATAACGCACACACTCAACATAGCCCCAGTGACAGTGACAGTGACAGTTATCCCTTGCGACTGCATAAAATGTTTGTATACAAAATATTGTATCTTCTTGTGAACACTAGAGGCGCTGTATGATTTGCCATATAGAATTCTGAAGTAATATACGCGGGCGCTTGCGACAATTGTTATAGTAAACTCGTGGTAGTGGTACAGATTTAAATTTAATTTAAATAGTTGAGAATGCAATCCATTATAATATAACTTTAGCATTACAAAATCAATTTTTTTCCAGAAGGAATTCAAATGTTCTTGATTTTTCAGGAGTAGTTAAGACTGGGTCAAATAAATTCGGGCTACATTTGCAAAATGACAATTTTTCAGAAGAGTGCTTTAAAGATCTACGAAAGAAATTACTTAATAAATGTTTTGTGCCTGAATAGAAGGATTATAAAATGTCAAATATACATAATTTGTTTGATGCAATTCGTATTATTTTTCGGTCATTCTCGAACTAGTATTCACTACCTAATTTCCGTGGAAATTTTTGTTATTTAAGTATTCGAATTTTTAACGTACAATATTATTTAATATTCGAGTATTGTATCGTAAAATATTATTTAATAATTAGGAAAAGTGGACCGATAATGACCGTTTCTTGACTTTCCTGTTACAAAAAGCACTTTAGACGTATCACATGTGACTTTATATGCTAGTGAATAATAAATAATATTTTTTTTTATCCAGGTGTACTACATTTTAACCGCCTCTCTATATCGATATCTCCAAAGAACAATACGCCACGTAAATTTTTGGACCTGTTCTGTTTTTATTTTCTTTTCTGTTTATTTTGTTTCACATAATTCGTTTTTTTGTGATTTTTTTTACGAATTTTGTTTTTTGTTTCTTTATTTTTTTTCCACGAAATTCAGGGAGCAAATATTAGTCAATCAATAAATATGGCTATTTACAAAAATAACAGAAAATTACCAATAAATTAAGTTGGCGTAGCGTTCTTTTGAGGTATCGAAATAATATAAAAGCCTTTGGCCGAATGGTTACCATGCTGGTCTGCCACGCAGAGGTCCCGGGTTCGATTCTCGGGCCGGGACAAATATTTGTATGGCCTACATTTATTTCTCTCGTGAGTTTGGGTGTAATTTGTGGTTGTGTATGTGTGTTCATGGCACAGGGTTTTCCCTAGTGCGTTACTTAGTATGATAAAAAAATGCCTGGAAGAAATTTCTACATAGCAATAAGTCCGCCTGTTGTACATTAGCTTATTCTGTGACTCTTAAAATACTGTTCTGCGTTTCCATTGTAGTTTTGTATGAGCTATAAAGAATATTTCATTCATTTCATGATACAACCTGCTTCTCGAAGAAACTTAACGTGTGAAGACTCCGATATGTGTTACTCTAGCCAGGACTTAAACCCTCTCCTTAAAGAAGTGTCCGTGTACATCGTGGGAAAATATAATGGGTTGGCGTTTGAGATCTTAATCCACACTTAAAGCAATGCAGTACAAATTTTCTTCATGTGAATGGCCGACCTTCTTTTGCGCAAATCCTTCTGATCTAGATACCAGTCAAGGCTTGTCTAATCCCGAAGCCAATCGGGACACCCATGACCTTTCATCGGGTCACGAGAGGTCGAAGGTTGAATTCGTATTACGACGTAATTAAATTAACAATCGACTTTGTATATTGTTTCCATTAATCGTTAATTGGCCGTTTAATTCTTTGTTTTTATTGTTATTTGGTGGCAAATTATTTACATTTTATTGGCGAAAACAGATTTATCTTTTTGTTTTTATGACTCTGATAACTACCTGGTTTTACCACCGGGCCTTGGATATATTTAAGATGAAGAAAGATAATACAATAGTTATGGGACATTTTGCGAAGAGAACATTCCGCGACTGACCTGTTAAACAAGATTGCAAAATTAATCTTAACCTTACGACAGGCTTGGTATCAACTTGAAGATAGCCTCTTCCCCAGACTGTCATCTTTATTATACGATATCAAATGACGAGATAAACATGCCGTGCACCTGGTAGTAAGCGACACACCTGTCTGTAGCAGTGCAGTTGCAATGCCACTAAGAATTTTAAATCTTAAATCGCAAAGATCTGAGGGGCATTTCCACTGCGCTCTGTCACCCTGAGACATAAATTGACAAGGCGCATGTGCCTGTCACCCTTACCCTTCAAAACCGGAACGCAGTAACGCTCACTTTACTGCTTGGCTGCAGAAATAGGTAATTGAAATAGAAGTAATTGCCACCTTACACAAGGAGCTCTACTTTTACAAAAATTTGAGTGACAGCCAAGAAAGCTTCGCTCATTTCGCTCGCTGTATTTCGTTATTAATAAGAACGTGTTTACGCTGGGTTCGTGTTCTCTGTTTTAGATTAATGCTGCTTGGTGAGAAAGACTTAACCAGACTGGTCTATTAAAGAAAAAAAGCCTCGACTTAAAATCTGTTTTTTGGTTTCACATGTGCTAGACAGAAAGTAGAGGTGTCTACGTTTAGGCGGTCAAGGACAAAAATACACTATGGTGCACTGAGTCATAATAATAATGTCATAATGTAGTCTTTTTCTCTCTGAAAGGCTGTATCATTTTGAGCAAAGGCCAGAGAAACCTTTTTTCCATGTTTTCGGTCTGCTTCATAACCATTTTACACAAAAGAAACATTTTTTTTTGTTTACGGGGGAGAAATGCTTTACGTACCCTTGAGCCTCCCCGGGCTCACTCAAATTTTTGTGGGACTAGCCCCCAGGTGGACGGCATACCCACTAAAACCCCCCGGGCTTACCTCTTGGCCAAGTGTTGTGGATCCCGCAAATTCACCACTACGTGACGTTCTCGCGCTAAAGAGGGAAGGGTCAGCGCGCTTGACCCATCCCGCCAAACGGTTGAGATCCTGCAATGCGGGCAGGGGTCCCCGTCTCTTGTCCGCTGATGCAAAATAAACCTGACATATATCGAGGAACAAAAACAAACGGCCAAAAGTCGTAAATTCCTTTATGGATCAATGTATGTATATGCTGCTGCCATAATTAGATTCCCTTTTATTTTGTGGTCGCTAGTAACAGGCTTAACGACGAAACTCTCGATAATATTAAAGATAGAGGACAATACAATAATTATAACAGTATTTCAGAATTAATCGGTATAGCGGGAAAAGCTAATTAAACAAAATTAAACTGATATGCATGAAATTTGAAATTTAGCTAATATTTTATTATATAATAAACTTAATATGATATTAAGCGTTAAGGTTTTTCGCGTTTCCTTGTAAAGTTGGCTTTATTGACTTGTACCCCTTTTCACTAGAGCCACAGAATTGACAAAGCACTAATTTTGAATTTAGATTCTTGTCTATGGGAAAAAAACTCAACTAAAAAAAAATTGCGCGCGTAAATGCACAGAACTGAAAAAAATATTTAAAAAGGCTGCTGCGCATAAATAGAGGATTGACATTCCGTATAGTTAATTCTTATTTCTCTGACATATACATTTTTTGATGTTATCTGCGACAAACTACAATTAGTCATCCATAGCTGCATTGTGAAATAGTGCATTATCGAGCATTATTGTATTCAAATGAATGCGTATACGGCCTTGGACGATAATGTCAATGTACTGAAAATATCGAACATATCGATTATGCTGTTTTGCTTGATTGCATTGTTTCTGGTTCTATGAATATGTAGTTCTTTAGTATATATTTAACAAGTACATTGCAGTATTGTAGTTAATTAAAATCTTTTTTGTTTTCATTTTGATGTTTATAGTACATTGTGGTAAGGGCGGTTAATAAGAAATTACTAACGAGAGTTTGTTAGAAACCCAAAGCCGAAGGCTGACGGCTATATTGACTCGTGGTTCCACATACAATGTTTTTGACATTGATACGATAATTTATTTCTTGTATGAATAAATATCGCTTCACAACACAACATTTACGAATTTTACAAATGGCGAATTTTTTTTTAAACATATAGCCAGCTATTCTTTTATAGATCTAAAATATTGCAGAATACAAAAAAAGTAAAGTAAGCATAGTTATGTGACGGTGTGATCTCCTTACACCGTCATCTCATCTCTTTGTATCGCCTCTCTCCGCTTGTGAAAGGGTTGTAACCCTAACTAGCCGTGAACCTTCACGGCAATGAAATGGGAAACTTCCGGTCCACAAAATTTATTAAAGAAGTAAAGTTTAAAGGCCCTAAATGGACCGAGAAACTGAATTACAGAAATAGATACATGAATAAATATTATAAATATTATAAAATTATGATAAATTGTTACACATGATTAGCTTATTAACAGCTCCGACTGTTGTGGCGGTCGAGCTGGGAGTGACCGTCGTACGATAACAAAATGAGAAAATGAAGGAAGATGGAACAATTCAAATTTAAAATTTAAATACATGTAAAATAAAAAATGATAGGATACAAGTGGAGAGAGGTGAGATGACGGTGTAAGGAGATCACACCGTCACAGTTAAATAATTGCAAATGTTAGTTTTTTTATGCTTCAAGTTTATGCGAAATATGTATATGTTCAAATTTTTCGAGCATGAAAACTTTTTGCTTAATCTTGACGTAAAAAATCCATAGGTCGATTTTGTTTAATTTTTTTTTTATGATAATAAGTCACGGGACGAACAAGTCGTGCGCCTGATGGTAAACGTTACGCCTGTCCACAACCCGTCACCCTTAGACATAGGTTGAAAAGTCCCATCTGCCTGTAATTCCTCCAGCACCTTTACCCTTCAAAACCGGAATGCAGTAATGCCCGCATTATTGGCGGTAGAAATAGGCAAGGTGGCAATACTACCCTGCAAGAACTCTTTCACAAGGAGTTCTACTGCTACAATATATGTATATAATGTAATGAAAAAACCCGTGTGTGTAATTTAGAACATTACGGTCTACTAAATTATTACCCATATAACTAAGCTAACAAAATTTTTGTGGGAGAAAGATTGGTACTAAATCGTGAAATCGAAGATCGGTATATCGGGAAAACCTAGTTTGAAACGAGGTAATTGGTATTATTGTCTATCAGTTTATTAATGGTCATTGTAAAAAAAATATTGTACATAGAATAATATACATATGTAGTAACTTTTGATTAATTCGAAACATAATATCGATAGGCCCATAGTTAAAAAAAAATGTTTTATTAAATAAAAAGTATACTTAGATTTATAACTATAACAAAGTACATAGTAGAGTAATAATTGAATATCATGATGGTCAAACATCGTGACATTCAATAAAGTAAAAGAGTCTAAAGAGTCTTTTTAAAACTCTCTAAAAAGTTTGTGTGTGTGTGTGTGTGTGTGTGTGTGTGTGTGTGTGTGTCAATGTGTGTGTGTGTGTGTGTGTGTTTTAGAGAGAAAAATGATGTGTCTGTGTGTATATAATTGTACAAATTATAAAAATAATTAAATATGAACCGACTTTAATGAATTGTTTTTTTTTTCAATATGTAGAGCTTTGAATTTAAATTTAAGCCATTACTACTGTGATGACTGTTAATATAAATACATAATAGAAATAATAATTGATATATTCAAAATAAGTAAGTAAATATAGGACTATTCACTGGTATTACTCAAGCGAGCTAATTTGTTGGTAGGTCAATGGAGCCAAGGATTCCGTTTTTAAATATTGCCTTAGATTAACAAAAAACATTGTGTTCACTAAAACGTGAATTATACAGTTTAGCAAGACGAGTCAGCGGCCTGTTCATAGCGTAGTTTGTCGAGCACGGAGGTATATAAAATAAGAGCGTGTTACGTGTGCGACGCACCGGCGTGCGGTAGGTGATACCAGCCACAAGCTCCGCACAATCAATATGACCATTCACAATGTCATGCAACAAACACATATCTAGCAATTTACTCCTATCTACAAGGCTGAGAATATTATGATTTCGGCACGCTTCTTGATACGAGTCAAACGACTTACGAGAACGATAATTGAGATACTTAACAAAAATTTTTTATATATAAATTGATTAGTATAAACCGCATCTTGCGGTGACCAGATCGAACGTCACGTATTTCAAAATACTGCGATCATATTCAAAAAAAGTCCGTACTTTAAAGTAAACATATTTGTAAATGGTTTGCACGAGCGTAGAACAAAACCTAGATTTTTAAAAGCTTTAGTGGTTATGGAGTCAATATGATTAGATAGTACCATTTTATGGTCTAGAAGTACGCCTAAGTCACGAACTTCCGAAGAGTTGTTGATTGGTACACCGTTAAAGTTATACGAGTAGATAGTAGGCTTCAGCTTCCGGGTAGAACGTTTAGGTACGAAGAATTTATTAATTTTGTAATAATAGTATAAATTGTCTAAGTCTTTTTGGATTTTTACACAGTCGCTGTAAGCTTTTACTACACAAAATCTTTTTGTGTCGTCAGCGTATAATAAATGTTTAGAATAATTAATGTAATTAACAATGTCATATATGTATGCGTTGTAGAACAGTGGCCCCAGGTGAGAACCTTGAGGCACCCCACTAGGTATTGTCACGAAGTCCGATCTTTAGCCGCCTAAAACGACCGCTTGTGAGCGATTGCTTAAATATTATTCCGTCCATCTAAGGAAATCCCCTTTATTCCAAGAGTTTGGAGCTTATTAAGGAGGATGATGTGCTTCTATGTATTGCTGCAAGTTTGCAATTTAAAAAAAATGGACGAAATTTTTACAACTTGTAAAAATCCGTTTTTTAATAAGAGGAATTAAATTTTCATGGAAGCTTTAAAAATTATGATTTCTAATTGAGATTTTTACACACGTTCATCGTACAGAAGCTTCTCAATTTTCGAAGAAAATTCATCTAAACATAGGAAGCAGTTTTACAACGTGCTAACTTCTCGCAATGCGTCATAAATTGTAACCAGAGAAGCCCTAGGCTATCCGACACGTTATACAACCGCAATATCTATGTTACTTGTATACAGGCACGCAGTCAGGGGGTTGAAACCTCCGAAACCTTCAAACATTGACAAAATTAACTATAACAAAACAAAAAATACTAATAGGAAATGAAACTATTTTTCCGGATTTAAATCGCGTATATTTGTTTTTTCAAACAAACCGACGTTTCGGGCCCTTTACAGGTCCCATGGTCACGGTTGACTCAACCGTTGAGTAATTAAAAAAAAAATAAAAATAAGGTATTTAATTAATAACTATTGTTAACTACAATGGAGAAAAAAAATAGGGTGGTTTGCATCAATATTAGACAAAATTAGACGTAAAGGGCCCGAAACGTCGGTTTGTTTGAAAAAACAAATATACGCGATTTAAATCCGGAAAAATAGTTTCATTTCCTATGTGTAACAATCGCGAAAACCTAAGAACTCGATAAAAAATACTAACTTCTGGGTAAATCTCCCTTGGACTTCAACTCTCTTTTCCACAGTAATCTCAATTACTCAAGTACGTGTGTAGATCATTCCGCCATCTTGGTTAGCCACGCCGCCGACGGCCATCTTGTGGCACTCATTGAGTGGTAATCCAAGCCCACCGCGCTAGATGCATCTGGCAGATATTGCCTTTCCAGTCCAATTTTTTGCCAATGTCAGCTGTACCAAATATTAAAATATTAAACAGGCTACATTTGAAACTTACATTTAAATTGAATGTTCAAATTCGTTTGTATCCACCGGTTGCTGATTAGCTACGGACCTGTCATTTATTCTACACGTTACTTAGATATGTTACTATTACTAGCATAGAACGAATACGATAACCTATTCTTAGATTTCACAAAGCTGTATGGCAATTTGATATTTCTTTGTTAGTAGATCACTATAATTATTTTTAGCATTTCGTTTCTTGCCCAAACTAAAATATGATATATTTTTCGATGTGTTAAACTTTATTGTGTTTTCAATATTTAAAATAATCACGTAATGGTCAGTATTGCGTGCAAGATACGAATCAACTTCTTTTAGATCATCTTCCAGATCAAATAGGTGTTTTAATAGAACTTATGTAATAAATAAAAACAATAATTGTATAGGTATTATATTAATTATTTTTCAAATAACACTTGTAGATGTTTGGTAAGTGGATTATTCAGTGATTGGGATGAAATTTATTTGGGTATTCTATTGAGGATTTAAATCGCCATTACAAATCCTTTGTCCTGCGCTGTTTAGTTTTAATTACGAGGTAGATAGTGCCAGCGTATCTTTATGTCTGAGGTTTAACGGTTGCGTGTAGGTGTTTTTTGCTCTAGTGAAGAAATGTTTGTTTGTTGAACTTATGTCTCAGGATGCGGCGTGCAGTGGCAGTGCCCATCAGATCTTCGCGATTTAAAGTTCTAATTGGCACTGCAACTGCTGAGAACAGGCCTGTCGCTTACCACCAGGCGCCCGACTTATTCGTCCCTTCACAGTGTAAAAAAGCTTATTAAGAGTACTCGTTTAAAAAACGTAGTTTCCGCACAGTGAAAAATTAACGATTCGCGAAAATGCTCAATTCGTGAATACACGGTACACGGTACGGGTACACAAACTCATGATCTACGATCACTATCCACTAAACAGTTATCTGAGTAGATCCTCACGTTGTTCATGTTACGTGTGCAATAGTCCGACGATAAAAACGAGAGTGTAATTTCTTTCTAAACGCTCTCTGTTAGACGGGTCTACAATGTTCAGGGTTACGCCAGCTTTAGTGTTTAAGTATTTTCTGTTTGATATTCCTAAATACTCACTTAGTACTAATACTAATTTAAAATTGGTTGCTTAGAAAATATACATTTTTGTTAACAGTTTGTTAACAAAGTAGACCAACGGTTTTATTATTATTTTATATCATAATTTATAGTCTAGAGGAGATTGCAAACATGTCAATTAGAAGTCTGCGTAACTGAAATAAAGAAATATAAAAAATATAATTAGCAGTGCCTCAAGGGTCCATAATAGCTGTGTTAACTTCGTTTAAGGTTTTTCTATCATATGTAACATTTTGAGTAATGCAATATCTCGATAATGTCATAAAATTATTGGAGTTTATTCTCTTTGTAATTACTCGGAAATGCTTATAAGTAAAACGGCCAAATGGTGTTCCTCAGCGTAGAGTCTTGATGCCCAATGACTGTACTTTGCAAATGCAACACTTGTATTCTCAATACAAATATTATAGGCACGGAACCCTTTAATTTTCAAATTGACACTCATACTTAAGTAGTATAGCATATCTTATTAAGAGCAGTTTTATATCCGCCGCGATTGAACGAATGGTTAATTAAGATTAACTGTGTTATGCGATCAATCAATGGCTTCGTATTACAATACAATCTGTTTTCGAATTAATGGTTCAGGTACGACTGTAGATCATTTTTGATTTATATAATGTTTTAGTATAATTGTGTCAGACATGTACTACATAGATCCAATGTGTTTGTAAACTATTATATATTTGATATAACAGTCACATTGTTTTAATTATTATCTAGTCAAAATCAAAGTATCATTTATTACATAGGTAAAATAAATTTACAATCGAAAACGTCACATTTAAGCTACTTTTAAGCTGCTGCTCGTTCACTACGCTGACTTCCTTGAGAACAACGGGCAAGAAGCTCTAGGGATTGCTCTTTTAAAATAAACTTAAATGCTATGGAACACACTTTGAATCAAATTTGTGTAGAATCTGGAGCCATGTCGTCTTTGTCTGACACGTAGTCTTTAATTTTGTAATATGAGTTTTCAATAAAAATATTATTATTGTACTTTTTAAACTTAGGAAATGGTAACCTTAATATATGCTCCGGAATCTTATTGTAAAAACGTATACGGTTCGTTCGTTACACGAAAAGTTTGGACTTAGCTCTAAGGTTAATATTATGAATATCTTCTTTCTTATTGAAATTATGTAGGTATATTTTTACGGGCATAGTGTACTAATATTTGTGCACAGCCCCATAATCATAATTTCCATTACATATCAATTTAGTACCTTAAATGTCAATGACAATGTTAACTAAACAAATGTATTCAATCGCACTATAAACTGATATTAAATAAAAATATTAACCTACATACAATGTCATAACATTATTTATAATTAAAAAGTTCCGAAAAATTAAAAAAAGAGCGCTAGATTAGCCACATTTTTAGCCTAAAGCGACAGGAAGATGTGCTCGGAGCGCTGGTGACATGGTCAGGTTGGAATGGATACGTGTTGGCTCATTACATTAATGGTCCGCGTCGCCTTCTCCAGCCGGTGAAGATCACAGCGGAGGTGGCTTCCGAATCGCAGTGTGTACCGCTTATTGTCGCGTCTCCGTGCGAATTGGTACAAAGTGATTACGTGCTAATGGTTGTCTGGAGTATCAGCATACAGGGACGTGTCAGTATCCAGTATAAATGAATAAATTTATAGAAACACGATTTGTATACAAAAAAAAATTCAAATAATTAGCGGAAAATAATTGACAATTTCTGACAGCCAAAACGAACCGAGAACCATCACCACCACCACCTCGAGGGTGTACCTTTGAAACAAAAGAAGAATTTTCAAAATCGGTGCACAATTGATGGAGAAATTGGTGAATACACGGACATGCTCATAAAATTTGAAGATTTCCTTCGATTTTCATGGGATCCCCTCATCAAATTGACTTGGTGATAATGTGACCACCACAAAAGTGCACCCTATCAAACAAAAAACAATTTTCAAGATTGGTCCACAATTGAAAAAGATATCTGAAAACAAACATACAGCCGAATAACCTCCTCCTTTTTTTTCGAAGTCGATTAATATAATAAACAATAGTAGTAGAACATTTTTGAAGTATAAGTTTTGAAATCGAACCCTTATTTCAGGCTATCCACTTGACCACCAAGACAGTCAATGCGGCTTTATGCAGGCAGCAGACACTTTGTCACTTTGAGATTTTGTGATACAGTCGGTCTTTTTTGAAGACGGAGTAAAATGACAGTTCATCGGGCAAAAGTGTTGCTCGCTTGCGAGTAGCCAGTGATTGCAGTCGATAAATATTTTATTTACAATCGACTGAATATTGGTCACGCTTATGGAATAAATAGCCGTTATTCATCCAATTACAGAGCACAATATCATTTGAATTGACAATTTTTGTAACTTTACACATAGATACCCTGTATTTAAGACTATCTTTATGAAAAATACAAACATGAGACATACTTTAAACTTTTTCACTTCAATTCAATATAGATCAAATCAAACAATCAAATCCCGCTATTCTTGTTAATATGTATATGAATAAAAATTTATCACGATACTAGAAGGCCAACACAATCGTGACATTCACAATTCAGTCATTTTTGTTAACATTTTATCTTCTTTCACAATCTATCGATAAAACTATCAACAGCAACTACGTAACTATTTGAAAGTTTATGAAAACTGGTAACCCTACATATGTCATTTTACTTCGTCTTCAGAAAAGACAGACTTAAGATGGCATTTAAGATGCATTAGCTATGAACCTTAAAAAAAATCATTTTACGTCATTCGTACTTCTTTAATATGATTTGTTTTAACTTTTATTGTTATTACTTTATTGGCATTGTTTTATTTAACAAATTAATTTTAATTATTATGACATTATTTAACTTCTCTATCTAATTTTAATATTTACGTGGGTGCCAGCACGTGTTCATGACACTTTGTAGAATATCTTGTACCGTGTTTGCCAGCGAATAAATATTCCATTTCATCCCATTTCTGTCAAGGTTTCTTGCATTATCAAAAGTGACAAATTCTGTCGGAGACGCTCTAATCTTTTTATGGAGTCTTTTGTTATTTCGAAACGATACAAGTGTGTAGATATCTGCTTAAATATACACAGTTGTTAACATCGAAACAAAATCCTCATGCGAACTTGAAGACGTTGCAACAACGTCGCAGGCGCAGCTAATTGCCGATCGAGACCTTTGATACACCCGCAAATGTCAGTACGCGACTCGTTCTAGTGCACCTGCGAATATGGCTTATTATTATGTAAATTATAAAACGCAAATAAAGATCTACTGACACAAAATGGATCGTATTGGGTACATAAATGAAACACATAATATAAACAAAAGTTTAATGAACTAAGTATGCCTTATGTATATTTTTTTAGGATTTTGTATACTCAACCAGCCAATGTTGATGATGATAGTGTATGCTTCGGTTTAGGAAAGGCCTTCGATTAGCTGGTGTTGGTGTCTGAATAAAGTCTGTTATTTTTTATTAGTTTTTGTTCACCGTCATTATATATTGTCGCTTTTGCAGCCGTTTTGGAGGTCATACGCACAATAGCTAAAGTCGGTCAGACGTCAGCGCAAGCGAAAATGACAAATATGATACGATTATACACTTTCTCACCAGACACGTTCCGAACCGGATTTGTCGGTACAATCGTATCTTGCAAATTATTGTCTTGATAATATTACAGACATAGGACTTCATCGAATATGCTTATTGTAAGGATTTAGCCAAAGCACAGCTAACTGCTAGGCTAAAGGAATGTGGGTCAGTTCGTATAGTTGTTATACATATTGGGGTCGTGTCGATTCTTCACGATGAGATTTTAGGGTCCAGTGAAAATCAGCGCCACAGCCGTTTCTTGGATGTGATAGCACACATGATATTTATGACTATATAATGTTTGTTTGTTTTTCTATTCTTTCTTTCTGTGTATTTTTATGTTGAGGTGTTGTAATTAATTGATTCTATTTCTATTCTATTATATTCTAAATTTTTTATTTTCGTCTAATATGACACTAACAAAAACTATTTCGATAAACCGTCCTTTTATGACATTGCATATAGGTACATTAGCTTGTATTACGTTTTTGTTTCCGTATGTAGGTGAGACAATAATAGCATATTGTTTGGATAAAATAAATCACTTTTAGAGAAATTATAGAATGATCAATTGTTAGTGAAAGTAATGATACAGTAGAGGTGTAACAACAGACAATAAGCGGATGATACGCCGAACTCGATAAATTAAGTAAGGTTAGTCGGTCAAGAATCACAAATTGCAAAAAATTGCAGAATCGAATGTGCCTCAGGGATCCTATCTTGGGCCGATTTTATTTTTTATGTCCATATGAATTATATCACATAAAACGTGGTAATAAGCATTTGCACAGCGCTATTCAAATTGCTGCAAAATGATGTATAAACAATTTTACGATATTTTGTACGAATAATGAATAGTTCTGAATCCATATAAGCACTATAGCTATGAGTTACTGCGTTTTGTGTTAAAACTTACAGTTATACTCGACGACCTCCGTGGTCGAGTGGCTCACCATCACCGTCACCGTCTCTGAGGTCCCGGGTTCGATCCCCGGCCAGGCCAGTGTAGAAAAACTAGCTTTTCTGTATTGTCTCTGGTCTGGGTGTTTGTGGCACCGTCGTTGTTTCCGATTTCCATAACACAAGTGCTATAGCTACACACTTTGGGGTCAGAGCAACGTGTGGATGTTATCTATATACTATAAGTTTTTTTATACTATAAGTTTTAACGTAAAACCCAAACTTTTATTAAATGCCACGTAGTTTATATTCACTGATTACGAAATGGAGTACGAGATTTGAGAGAACAGGCATAATTTTAATAACTTCGACAAATATCACAAAGAAAGAAGAGCAAATACCAGGCATCGCTCGAAATTTTTTTTTATTAAATAAACACAATTTGGAGTTAAGTTTATAAGTCACATCGAATTTGTCTCGAATTAGAAATTAGTAAACAATACTCCTAAAAAGTTAATAAGTATTCAACGCGCGTCTACTTAGTATTTTTATATACACATGAAAGCCCTTACGTGATCGCATTCCTGACCATTTTGCACGCAATAATTTTCGATAACTTACCTTCCTTCCTTTCCTTCCATCCTTTCATATTTTTGGTTGAATATAAAGTTACCCTACAAATTTCGCCCATCCCCGAAAATTTTTTACGTAGAGACTATTCTAACCTTGCAATATCTATTGCCTGGAATTTATTCTTTGTTATGATTAATATAAAGATCCTTTGACCCGGCTTGATTTGAACCAGCGCCTTCAGCTTACCGAGACGCTCTCCCAACTGAGCTACGGAACGGCCTTACGAATTTTTCTATATACTTGTTGCACAACTCTGTTTTGATTGTCATAGTTTTATTGGTTCTTCGTACAAAGTTTCATCCCCTATTCCGCTCCTTTTTAACCGACTTTAAAAAAAGGAGGCGTATACGTTCGGCTGTACGTATGTTTTATGTATGTTTTCAGATATCTCCGTCAATTGTGGACAGATTTTGAAGATTCTTTTTTTGTTTGAATGGGTGCACTCTCGTGGTGGTCTCATTGTCGCCAAGTCAGAATCTGATGAGGGGATCCCTTGAAAATCGCAGGAAATTCTCAAATGTTTATAGGCATGTTCGTGTATTCACCAATTTCTCCATAAATTGTGCACCAATTTAAAAAATTTTTCTTTTGTTTTAAAGGTTATGCTCTCGAGGTGCTGCTGGTACGTTTCGGCTACCACAAATTACTAATTATTTTCGGTAAATAAAAGTCGACTTTTCAAATCAACAAATCACCGCCACCATGATAACCATATATTTGTGACAAAAGTAGTCTTTATCCTTCTGCTAGGTCCCATGCGTCTCTATACCAAAATTCATCATAATTGATTTAACGATTCAGGTGTGAAAACGTGACACACGCCTTATCTCGTTACTAGGGCGGCATGTCGCAAGAAACATAATAGAAATAAATACTCAATAACATAAATGTTGATACATACGTGTAATATTATTTCTCTAAGCGGAAACCTAACTCGTAATCATTGCGCAAATTAGCAAGAACCACAATCAAAAAGGATAATAAATAAAACAAACCAGTTGGCTAGTTACTCGTGAATACCAGGTGATTGCTGTGTATAAGTAGTCACATATACAAGACGTGATAAATACTGAGAAATGTAAAGTGTACCTGGCACCAGATACACATTTAAAAACGTGTTGCAACGCGGGCGTGGCAGGTAACCAGTGGACCAGAACTCTATATGTTTCATGCGTTACGTGATCATATCACTTGCAGTTACTTTTACCGTTATAATTCCTAGAATAACATCATAAAGATCAAATTCAAACTTAGAAAATATTAACATAAACTTAATATAAACGCCCAGTGAACATTATAATGAAAATATCGTATTCAAATTTAGTAGGTCTTCTCTGAGGCGAGGATTTAGGGTATGGTCCGCCATGCTAGCCCAATGCGGGTTGGGAACTTCACTAGTTTTCGGAGGGTTGTGAACCTTCTTCGACCTGCAGGTTTCATATACTGATTAATGTTTTCCTTCACCGAAAAACTCATGGTATATTTCAAATTAATAAATTCCGAAAACTCGGACAGGCTCTGTTTGACAGGCGGTAGGTTAAACAATTAGTATATCACGGCTTTGATTTTAATTAAGGGCTTACTCACTGTACTATGGTGTCAACATGTCTGCGAGAACGCTGATGGCCGATGGAGCAGATCTGCTCTAGAGTGACGATTGAGAAAGGTTGCCGTTAGCGGCTGGATGCGGTCGGCAAAGGACCAAGAGAGTTGCTGTACTCAGGGGAAAGCTTATATCCAGCAGTAGATGCGTGTAATTTGCTATATTACATTTTTTGTACTTATCTGAGTCTTAGGAGTTTAACCGATTTTGCTGGCTGCTAATCAATCAATCAATGTAAAATTGACACTTTCCATTGTCTAACTAATTTGGGTTGTCGTATTTGGATTAAACAGAATCATTAATGCATGCTTTAATCCATTATCACAAGGCTCATTACTGCTTTGTTACAACGATACGACTTTTTACGCCACTTCTTCTGATATTTCAGAGCGTTTTCACGCTCCATGATCACAACGATGATGTCACGTCGTAGAGAGCGGTAGATAGTAGATAGGTAATAGATATCATATCAATCATTAATTCAACATTATCAACCATTAAGATAATAATCCTCCACTCTGCCGTAAATACTATTTGGGAACTTTAGATGGCTTTCAAGGTTCTCCGATGTGCAAAGTTTCATTTTTTTTTTCATTCATTGCTTTTGTTTCAAAATTAAACTTAAACTATCTCTATTTCTTGACAACCTTACGTTGATTAAACTCTACTACTCATTGGTAAGGCAGATTCCCCTAAGAAGAATGAGTTAGAAATTCTAGGGGTTGCTCTTTGTAACTAAACATTTCTCACTACCAATATTTGTTACACATTTCATAGATCGAGACTACCTGCAAGAGACAGACGGGTCACTTTTGATTTTTGTCACCCAAGGACGCAGAAGCTGTCTACTTATATACATTTAATATAAAGTTTTTGTTTCCCAAAATTTTGAATCTCGTGATTGGCAAATGTTAAACATTAATCTCAATTTTATTACAGATTTGTGAAGACGATTGTCAAGGACAGCCAGATTTTATTCCTCGCATTAATTTTATGTCTATCACTAATCGAAACAATCAATTTTCGAAAAATGACCATTCATGTTACTGAAAATAAGTTGAAAATTCGAAATCTTCGTTTATTGACGGATTTGTTTTAACATTCTAGAATTCGTCGTTCATTTCATATTTTGAGCTGCAATTACTGTATTAAGTGTTACGCTTACTTAATTAACAACGAATGCCGCACGTAAGAAGGCATTATCACGTAACTGAATGCAATTGGCCACTGCGGGTTACAATCCACTGACTTCGTTGTGTTTTTCGTGGTGGGTGACACTTATAAACAGCATATGCCTCTATAGCTGTGTAAAAGAATAGTTACAGAGGTTCCGGTCTCGATGTTCGTTGAACAAATTTAGGAAACCAACTCTTCTAACCTTATTTGTTCTCAATGAAGTGACCCTTAATTTCATAATTTTTGGTGGTATAATTTTGTAAGGCTTTAAGGTTGTTTAAAATACAGTCACGCTGGGTTTTACAATTCAGGCGTGTCGGCGGATGCTCAAAGTCATAGTTGTAAACACTGCAGGGGTTCAGTTGTTGATGGGCAATGAAATTTAGTTGTTCCCCATCTGTGAGACCTTAACTCATGCGGAATTGCGGTTGGCATGCAAACAGTCCTGGTACATAGATGTCGTTGGCAATGATGAGATTGCGGTAGCACATAAAAACAATTAGCAATTCTTCTCAATGACGAACTTTTATCATTTTTATCTATGCCTACATCCAGCATGAGCATAGCCAAACCCAAAAGGTCAAGAGGAAGCCAAGAGGAAGTAAATCATTCTTGTCTTCAATATTTGAGCTCTACGATACCGCTTACAATTGTCACTTTTAACAATCGTAGTTTTAAGGTATGGAACCAATTTTCTTCAAATCATTAATTAAATTTGTCATACATTCTTAATTATAGAGTGAATTATCATAACGGTAGGGAATTTGCAGTAAGAAAATTTGTTACTGGTGAAGAAAAACTGTTTACGATAACTGACTTATAACGCTTAATACGGGTTACGGGAAAGTCATTAAAACCTAAGCAACAATCTATAAATAAATGTTTAATGCATTAAACAAGTAGGACAACAATTAATTCTAACATAACAACTAAATAAATAACAAAAAGGTACTCAAATATGTTATGGAGCGTATTTACTCCCTACGTGATGTCTAACACCCCATTTGTAGTTGGCATTCTTGTCTGTCTTGATAAAAGTATGGACGGGGCCAGTCACGCCGCTGGTTCGACGGTCGTGATGGTCGCGATGGTCGCGGTGGTTGCGGTGGTCGTGGTGGTCATGGTGGTCGTGATGGTCGTGGTGGTCATGGTGGTCGAAGTCGTGGTCTCTTTTGGGACGCTGCCGTTGATTTTCCTCTTCTTGGACCTCACGCACATATGCTGTAAGATTTAAGAATGCGTTACCAAATTTTGCGACTTACGATTTATTTACACGGTATTACAGTCAGTAAAGTAATGCACTGTTGAAACGAAAGAATAAACAGAACAGGTGTTATATCAAAACACTAGCACTCCTAGCATCCATCATTTTATAATATTTTAAACATCCATAGCAAACTTGGCCTATCGCCACGCAAGCAACACGCACTCTGTCTCTGATACCAAGAGCTCATGCATTGTGAGGGTACGGAGAAGTGGTGAGTTCTTGTGTCATTCTTGAGATGTCTTTGACAAATAATCTTACAATTTGATCCAGTATTTGAGAACAGTCCAACGTGCCACCTAGAACCCGACAAACAGACACCAGCAAGATTTTGTTCCGCCTTAACGCAAAAGTCAACAAGAAACTCATAAAATCTTGGTAATTAATGCCTTTGTCAAATCTACTACGATAATTGATCGTAGTAAGTCGATATGAGCGTAATCTGTAGAAGCTGGTAGCAGTGGCAAATGTTTCGTAAGAAGGCTAGATAAAAATTCCCAACATGATGGACTAATGAGTTAAAAGTAAAATTATCTTCAGCTTCTGCACCGCGGACAATAGAGGTAGTTTGTTCACTGCAAAGTTAAATAATGATGGTCACGATCCTCTATCGGCATGTGGAAACTATCAAAAAGTCAGTTTCAAAAGCATTCATATACAAGCGCCTTAGGTACTTGAACTGAAGCAGTAATAAAGATGTCCTTCTGAGTGCAAGTGAGGATAAAAGATTTTTCTGCTTGCACTGTGCAAGGTACAGGGACCTGTTCTTGCTGTGATAATACGAAATCAATTATCTTTGGCGACTACGACGAAACCGAATGATCTTTGAATCATTTGATTTCGTGACACCGTACAGATAACGGCAATCTACCTTTACGCTATAGATTTAAATTCAACTTTATGCCACTTACTATAAGATTGAAAGTTCCAAGTGCAAAACTTATCAGACCGTTGACTGTACATCAAATGATTGCAAGGCGCTGATTTGTCACGGCAAAAAGTGAAACTTTTGTGATGGTTAGGAAAGGAAGTCTCAGTTTTGAATAGCGACTACGAGCTAGGGTTTATGATTAGCGGGTTAGCACTACATAAAATTTTAGTACATAGTCAATTGACAAGTGCGCTAATAAGTTTATAGTTCACTTGGAATTAGAAGTGAAGATGCAGAGCATTGAATAACGCCCTAAAGTTACCTCTCAACAGGATATATCACAGATACAGAGAGTGTGCGATGGAATTGCACGATTTAATTCCGCCTTCCCCTTCCCATCGTCGGGGAACCAGACGGAGGCTGCTGCTCCACACTTTGTTGTAGATATTCCAAACATTCGCACGAAGCGTTACGCTTCTACGTTTATATGGAGAACGGCTATGGAGTGGAATTCCCTGCTTGCAGACTTATTACCTGGATTCTATAACTTCAGCATTTTCAAGGCGAGTGTGAATTAAGAGTGTGAGTTGTGAATTAAGAAAAGGCATTATTTACGCGTGCATGCACCATTGTAATTTTCCATTAAGTGAGATTGAGATCAAATGCGCACTTATTGTTTTATTAAAAAAAAATAACTTACCAGAGCTAGGCACTCTATGCGTCAGTGGATGGAAATGTGGAGGAGGTTGAATATGGCGGGTGTACCTCGGCGGGCCTCGTACAGGATAGAACGGTACCGACCACGCCGATGTTAGAGCGAGAACGCATGATAGTATTAGCTGGGGAAAGAAAGAGAGGTTCGATGTATTATGCATTGTACCATGTTTTCGGATGAAAATCCCGTCATAAACGACTATGACCTGTAAAGGATCCCATACGTTGGTTTATTTGAAAAACAAAAATACCTCTATAATAATATTACTGGTGGGAGAATTGCTTCTCAGTTGAGATGTCGATGGTTCGAATCCCGGTAGCGACATGGACTTTAATTTATAACATAATGTAATGAACATTATGTTCAACATTCCCAAGAATGTTTAGAAGCAATACTTTTCGCTAACGGTGAAAGTTAACATTGTGGTGAAGAGAGCTAGACAAAGAGGGTTCACAACCTCTGAAAGTCCCCAACCCGCATCGGGCCAGCGTAGCGGGTTTTTTTTATTTAATTCAGATTATACAGACATATAATATAACATAATAAAACATGTATAATTGTGATTTTTTGTGAAATAACACCACTAGTTTTTATTATTATTATTATTAATACGTCTGCGGCGAAAAAGGTTCTAAAATCTCTCACTAACGGCGCAGAATGCCGAAAAATCCAGTACAAAGAAAACACGTAGGAGAAT
The DNA here is from genome assembly GCF_003589595.1 of Hyposmocoma kahamanoa. Lineage (NCBI taxonomy): Eukaryota > Metazoa > Arthropoda > Insecta > Lepidoptera > Cosmopterigidae > Hyposmocoma > Hyposmocoma kahamanoa. Next base: position 21,781,912 of record NW_020654748.1, read on the forward strand.
TTTGACAATGCAGGTGCAGCATGGCCGTAGTTTCAAGTCCCATTGGGCCGAAGAAAATTTTTCTGTGTTCGATCTTTGTATTAAGTAATCATAATTTATTAAAACACTACTTATTTATTTATTTACACGCATGGACCTCGACGTGTGATGCAACCTGGGTGTCCGGTAACCGGCATCGGAAACGTTGATACATGACACCCCACGGCCAAAACTCGTTCAGCTTTAAATCGCAAAAATCTGAGGGCCCCTGTCACTGCCCTTCACCCTGAGATATAAATTGACAAGTCCTATGTGCCTGTAATTTCACCAGCACCCTTACCCTTTAAAACCGGAACACAGTAATACTAACATTGCTGGCGGAAGAAATAGGTTAGGTGGCAGTACTTCCCTGGACGAACTCTTTCACAAGAAGCTCTATTACTGCTTGATACTGATAAAACAAAAGATAAAGTTTATAATTGCCGTACAAATTGTTTTGGAATTACTATTATTTTCAAGTCATGTTGTTATTATCAGAATGCTAAAATTTCAAATTATGTTTTACACTGAGACAAAAAAGGTAAATTTTTGATAAGGTTCTGTCACGTAATTTTGAGATTATGAAATAATTAAGCGTAAATTTAACTTTCTCGTTAAGTATTGAGAACTAACAAAACATTTCCACTATTGCAACCTACTTGATTCGTATTAACATAATATGTAGAGCGTTATGTAAGGAACAATGCAATTAACCTGTTTGGTTTATTAACTCGATCTCTGTTATACAATACATTTGCCAAACTATAAAACATTTATGTATACTTATGTTACAAATATACAGTGTTTTTCTTAATTGGGTCAGTAGGGACATTCGATCGGATACAGAATCGGAGATACAGAAAACCAAAAATAAAATGTTATTCATTTTGTTTGAAAAACATTTTATTAAATTTGACCAACTTCTACTGTCTCGATTTTTTTCCTATACAGTGAAATGATTCTTAAAATTAAAATACTATACTTGGTTTTTTTTAGAATTAGAAAAACAGTAAACATAGGAGCATAGACCTTTTTCTTCGGACAAAAAATCACAGTAAAAGAAAACTTGATGAGAATTTATGACAAAAGACACGATAATATTACGTTAACATTTTACAAAAAAGTCTCTATTAATATTTGGAAACTCTGTTCCTTTTTATAGACTAAAGACTAAGACTAAACGTCTTTGAAATGGATAAAGTTTGTAAAGATAGAAAATCTTTATTAAATACTCGTATCTTGGGCCGACCGAGATCCGATGAACCGAGGATCTTAAGGATGATGCGGACATGGAAAGCGCAGGTCAATGTTAGTACTTTTTTTATGAGGTCAATACTGAGGGTACGAATAAGTCGCCCACTTAGTGGTAATAAAGACGCCTGTCCATAGCATTTACATTACCACACAGTGCTTTAAATCACTAAGATTTGTGGGGCATTGCCACAAGGCCCGTTACCCTGAAACATAAATTGACAAATCACATGGGCCTGTAATTTCACCAGAGCCAACATGGTCGTGCAAACTCGTTGGTTGGAAGATTAGCTAATGTACAGTGAAGATAACATTAAGGTATTTTGCACATCACTGTACACGGCAAGTTTGTGGTTTAAATGTAACCAAAAACCGTACAGTGCTCTGCGAGACCAATTTAATGATACATTCAGGGCCTGTTACAGATCTCGCACTTTTGCAGCGCCTCGGGCATGTTCGCAAACGCGCGCATGGACGGTTTTGACGCAGTCCGGCGAACTAAAACTGCCTGGCTTTTGAACAATTGATTGCCCGGGAGCTGTTAACGGCATCCTGGAAGCGATAGCTGGCCTGACTGCCCGATGATGTGTAAACTAGCGCAGAGACCAATTTCATACGTAGTTAATTTAGTACTAATCTAGAATAAGTCTACTAACATTTTAAACTGGAAGGACACGGCGATGCAGGAGCGAGAGGAAGACTCTTCCTCTCATCTATGCGCCGCAAACGTTAAGTGCGCAGGCGGCTGGTCTGCGCCCGCCAACTGCCGCCCTGAAAGTGAACCCTGAGTGGCAAAAACGGGGGCTACTGGCACTATAAAGTCCTCCAATGTTGGGTCAGCAGTCGCAGGCCATGGATCGTAAACTACGTGGCCACAGCCCCGTCCCATGCGGGATGTGGGAATGCTAGTTTTAGTTGATCTTAGCTAATAAGTTGTTATGGAAATGAATAAAATTTGTATCTATCTATATTAAAACTAAAGTCAAAACTTCTCATTTAGTCTTACTCCATATAACAAAAGGTTACAAAGTGAAAGTGTTCTCAATAACTCAAAATACATATTGTAATTGTTATATTTATACGCAATTTGATTGTAATTATTTCCAATAATTCGTTGCAATACGTAATGTGTTGTTACGTGATGGTGTTGGTAAGAGGCGAAAGTATTGTTAATCGAAATGAGATCGAAAGCATGCCGGTAGATTAGGTCACCTAAAGGTGGCTAAGTACGTACTAGCCTTATAGGAAATAAATATTACGTATAATAGAGTTGCAGGCTTTAAATTTTACAGCAACTACATTTTTTTAATATTTAATGATAGAATTCATGAATTAAAAAGCCGTGGTAGCCTAAGGGAGCATTTATTTGATACGAATTACATCGCGCTCACCCCGCGTTGCCGCCGCGCAGCGACCGCGTGCGTCTAACTGTCATGGTAAAATACGTTCTATTCATTAGGTTTTACATTTTAACTTTAATGAGCATCCCGGGCACGCGGGCGTTGTTGTTGTTGCCTAGTAAATACAATTCTGATTCGCCTCGAATCTTCGCCTTCAAATGTACATGAAGGCGCGGTAACTGGGCGGTCGCCGCGCGGCGGCCGCGCGAAAACTTTCTCCTCGTGTATCTGGGCGCTTTGACCTACAGTCTCTCAGGCAGAGGTCGCGGTACCATTAGCTTTTCAATGAAGGAAATTATAGTGCTGAAACCTTTACGTGGAATAACGTGTGAAGACCCAAGGAAGACCTCAACCCGAATTGGGTCCGCGTGGCAGACTATGGCCTAAACCCTCGCCTGAGCGGAGACCCGTGCCCAACAGTGGGACGAATATATTAATGAAAATATTATCAATGAAAAGTGATTAATCATCATTATCATCAGTCCATTAAACTTCCCATTACTGGGCACAAGGTACCTCTAAGGCTCACAATGGCGCAGAGTCGAAGCGTCACGACGCGTCATGTTTTTCGCCTATAATTAGCATATTCATCTCTATTTTCCCATTATTAAGATAGGTCGTCGCGCGTCTTCGCCGCCTTCGCCTTTTTGTAGTTGAAAAACAGGATGCGACGCGACACTTTGACTTTGCGTCATTGTGAGTTGAGCCTAAGGGGGTCATCAACTAAGCAAAAATGGCAAGCTAAGAAAGTTTTTCGTATTAACACGAATTTCGATTCAGTTTAAGCAAGAAATTACGAATAAAACGTGAAGTTTAATTCATGAATGAATTAATGGAGTATTCTCTAGTGCACATTAAAATTATAATGACAACACAGGCAGTTGTATCACAGAGTAAGCTAATGTACAACGGCCTTATTGCCAAGTAGCAATTTATTTTCTTTTCAAAGCTTAATTTATGACTTTCATGTGATAAAACGGTCATTTTCGTTACCCCTCCTCAAGTTTCTTCTAAGTTCTAGTAACTTATTTTCGCAACGAACATAGAAAAAAGGCCAAAAATAAACAAAAGAACTTTAGTCATCGAGTTTATGTACCCGATAACTGTATCTTCCGCCTTTAAAAAAAAATTACGATTAAATTACAAACACTTGGCAGTTGGCTGTACGAGTTTTCCTTTTGCCTGTTTACATAGTTCATCTAGTAGGTAGATTAAAAGTTTAGAGAAGTGGACAGTAATGGATTTTCATACGTACTTTGCAGGCTTTGGCAGAGAAGAAGACACAAGGTCCATAAATGCAAATTTCCGTGTTCATTTTTTGAAAGTAATGCAAACATTACCGAGCATGTTTGAGAAAAATATAATTTATTGATGGTAAAAATCAATACCCACTATTGCCGCCATTTCATAGTCTATCCAACCAAGGTACACCCTGTTACACAAATTACGCAGGCAACTATTCGGCCGCGAAATTTGAGCGCATCTACTAAGTCCAATAAAAAAAAATCACTATTTTGTTGCAGTTGTTGTTTACATTTGGATAGCAGCCAATTGTGATTGATAGAAATGTGTGGCGCCAAAATTCCACGACTTGGTCTTTTACTGTTTTGTTTTGGTATCCGGGCGTTCCTTCAGAAGATAACAAGGTAGCTATTATTTTCCTGTTACCAGTGGAACCACTTTTTGCGATACTAAGAATACCCTATAACACTGCAGATGCGTTGCCAACTGTGAGATATAAGATCTTAAGTATTCCATATCTGTGATTGCATTGTCTCATTATATCGTTGTATTAAGAGCACAATGGTGCTGTTATATGGTAGAAAAAGGTGTGGCGATCACTACGTAGGCGCGTATTGCTCAGAAAACCATGTCACTTGCGATTGACTTTTTATTCATAAGCACATTTGCAAGAAAAAAGCACAAATTACACCCAAACTCACAAAAGAAATAAATGTAGGTCATAGAAGTATTTCTATATTTATTCTCCCTTCTGCAATTTAAATATCGATAATATACAGATTAATGGAAAGGATGGACCCTACATAATGTTTTACAGGTGCGTCCACCACGCTACATCGACATTCACTGCCGGCAATTACCAGAATTCACAACAACTATACATTTGATTACAATGTGTGGGACATGCTTAAAAATTAATTTATTATTTTGATGAGCCTAGGAACGTCTGTAGGAAAGTATTGCAAGTAAAAGAACAGTATACAATAGGCACCCTAAATACCCTTTCCCATGATATTCCAAGAAATAGAATTTATATGAATAATTTACTCACCACTACTTTGTAATCCATATTCGCGAATCAATTGGCTTCCTTTCCCCAGTTTCTCAGTGTTGACAATGACTCAATCCAACTTGGTCACCGACTCTTATAAGTCAGTTTGGAGAGAATCGAAACGAATTTGAACTTTCTACCGATTTTACGGTCTATCGCTAGTCAATTGGTGCAGATCGATCACAATGCACCTTTGCTTATAGTAACATGTAGTGTTCTGCGATGTTTCTCTTTACCCCACTATTGCAGTAGGTCTTCTTCTTAACATATCGATGGTATTCTCTATATTATTGCGATCTAGAGCTTAGCCACGCTGATCACGCCACAAGTATCTGACATGCTGAATTGTGCATAGGATGTCATACTCGTCGATTGTTGTGTAGAGTGCGCCAAACGTACAAGGAATGCGATTGCAGGGGGGCTTCTTTCGTGCACCCAACGTAACAACGTTGTACGAAAGAAAAGGAAACCGATCCTTGGTTTCCACAACAGCTTTTTCTGCTCCACCGGTCATCGGCTCCGCGGCTTATGTATTCCGGTCATCGCCATTTTCTTTGTTAAATGATAGTGTTTTGTTAAAAGATACAGAAGTTTGAAACGGGTAATTCTCAGATTATTTTTTGTGCCTACATTTGGTGACAAGGTTTATTATTTAATTATAGAATATATTATCGTGAAATATTAAATAATATTTCAGATTACTACACTGGAATATTAAATAATACTTCATTGTTATGAATATTCTAGGATATGATTATGAATACAATGATCGAACGTACCGAAAATCTTCGTCGACCCGGTGGGACTTGAACCCACGTCCATGCTGCACCGTGGCATTGCTACGAAATTCTCCAATGCGTTTTTGTTATAGGTCGTTGTACTCACTTTTTCGGCATTCGGTGCCGCTAGTGACGTCTAGTCAGAGATTATTGAGTAACTTTCTCACCGTTGATCTTTGCATTCATAATCATAACAAAACTAGTGAACTTATTTCACAAAAAGTCTCAATCAAATAATATTCTACAATATTTAAACAATGAAAACTGCCACCCAAATTAGGTAAAGAAAACAAACCTGAAAATTACCAATTTCAAGCTCCGGTATTAATACACATCTTTGCGCAAAGAAAATGGCGATGGTCGGAGCATATAAGCCTGTCTGTATAACTCTATATGTTTTCTTTATTATACATGTTTTTAATTATTTTGAGATGATACGTAAACTTTTTTATTTTTTGTCTTTGTTTTCTGTTAACATTGTTTTTTTTTAATTACAAAGAATTAATGTAATTTCTATAATCGTTTCAAATGTATGTATTTTGTACGTCAAAAAAATGCCAATTTTATTTTTTTTAAAGGCTCCTTAACTCATTCGTCAAGAACGACATGCAAGTTGGCTTCCATTTACGACTTATTATCGCATGCTGCTTAAATCAAAACCTTCATGGCTTCGCCGTAATCGGACAAAAGAAGCAACCAATTGCAGTTTATTACAAATTTTGTATAATCATTTTCTTTTTTTGCAAATTCAAATGGTTTTAGAAGTGTCGTCGTAACCGTTGCGCCCGCGCCGTTTAGTTTTTATGCCCAGTTTCAGATTACGCTTCCGAGGAGACTCCGGAAACAATATCGGCATATAAGGCGGTGACACAACGGGGTATTCGATGATCATAATAATCATTATATTTAATTATATACACAAACGCAGTATCACTGTCGCTTAACATCATGTGAGATTGAGGTCAAGCGTGTGTCTGTAGTAAATAATTTGTTATAACATTTTGTTGTAATTATCGGTCGGTAAGTGACGGGACACGAATAAATCGTGGGCCTGGTAGTAATCGACACGCCCATTCTCATTCATAACAGCTGCAGTGCCACTCAGAGCTTTAAATCGCAAAGATCAGAGGGGCACTGCCACGGCACCTGCCATCCGGAGACATAAGTTGACAAGTCCCATGTGCCTTTAATGTCACCAGATCACATTAATAGTGACATTACTGCTTAGCGGCAGAAATAGGTAAGGTGGCGGTACTTCCCTGGACGAACTATTTCATAAGGAACGTTATTGCTACTATTATATACATAATAATATCTACATACATAATATAGTCCTTTGCCACCTCTCGGGTAATTTTAGAATTCCACATTCATAAATGTCTTTACTCGCAAAATACAGCTCTAAGTCGTTTGATAATCGTTTGATTATCGCTTGCTGGCTGATCGTTATCAAAGTCGTGTCCTCAAAGAGTTTTGTAAAGACGGAAACCAGTGAAAATCGTTTATGTAAATATTAATTACAATAAATGGCACCTCCTCCATTTTGTTGGTTTCGTGCCGCCACGACACGCAAATCAGGGGTCACTCCTTGCCCTTTCCCACGCCGTTAGAACAGGTTCCGGACAAAAAGACCGGAAGACTGTATCTATCATTATTTTTGTCTATTGCATTTTGCTATTATCATAAAAACCATCCGTTATTTTGGTGCTAGTAGCTACTAGTATTTCACCAGCACCCCTAAACCGGAACGCAGTAATGTTCGCATTAATGCTTGAAGGCAGATATAGGTAAGGTGGAAGTACTGCTACTAAATGTTACCGGCGGCTCCAAGTGCGTCACCTCCCTTACGATGAGATGCAATTAAATTACGTAGCATTGTGATGATATAACTTTTCTCATTACAGCATTCATTACGCAGGCAGTTATTGGCTAGCTAATAATTGGCGAATCAGTGATTTGCACTCCAGTGATCAGCTTTGTTTCTGTCATAATCATTTTCAGGTCTCCGCTCCATTTGCAGCTGATTACGTCAAAATAACTGACACTGTTGTTTTAAGTGAACTTCTGCACATAAAAACATTACAGTCTCGTACTGTAACAGTTTTATTATGTGATTATGCTACAGTCAAGACTATTATTGATATTAATTATGAAAAATTAATTTATGTTAATTTATTCATGAAAGTAATGATAGATATAACTGTAGCGAACTGTATCATTGGGATTCGGGTGCTATTGGAGTGTGAGCAAGATCAGTTCCCATGTATTTTCTACATAAGTTTAGTTTATAGTGATCTTCCCTATCAACGTCTTGAGTATGAGAGAAGGGCCCTATAACCTGTGCAAGCAAGCCCGCACCAGTCAGGTCCTGACCCCAGATCAACCCGTTTGCACGAACTTCATCCGGTTCTTGAAAGGCTAGAGCCTCGGGTGAGCCACCCCGGATGCACACATAGTACCTCCCTATTTTCCATATAAGTACCGGAGCTGTAGATACGCTCACTTCCCGTTGCATTGCACAACTAACGGTTGCCACCGCTAAGCCGTTCAGTCTAAAGTCCACTACCAAATCTCCTCTTTGGTGATGGAGCTTTAAGCATGCCGACGCCGAAAAATAAACGGCGTCTCTCCAGTTCCCATTAACCTAGGAGGGACCGGATGATATCTAGCTCATCCTCTACTGGCTCTCCGGGCTAGTGCCGGAGATGCTGGTCGCAGTGTCTTGCGACAATGTCCGGACATAGCTTCCGACTTAAACCACCAACCAAGTTACAGCTAACCACAAACCCCAGGCCCAAACCCAAGTCCGGGTCCACCAGAGACGCCTGGCCTTGCCGTCGAGCCCGTAGTCTCCCGGAATTCCCTATCTCTCGGGTCGGTAGATAAGGATACAGGGTATAGTTACAACAAAAACAGAAGCAATAGTGACAAATAGAAAGAAAAAGGCGCCAAAAAGAAATACATTTGAATTAAGGATTTTAATCTAAATCTAAACTGTCAAAATGACTATAAATAAAATATATGTACAAAAAAACCAGCTGCGATTCGCTGTAATAACATTAACATGAGGAATTAAAAATAAACAAATTTTTCTTGACAGTCGTCTTCATCATGCCATAAAATAAGTTTTCGGTTGATACTTATTTAAAATTTGCCATTTACGAGGTTAAAGTCAATCAAGAATTTTATTAAAGTTATATTAAGAGCTTGATGTATAACAAAAATCCGTGATATTGACCCGTATTAGGCCTTCCAGGTTGTCTCGATCAGGGCACGACTTAAATAGCGATATCTCAACGCCAAAATAGCAGCACATATCTCGCACTTTATTTCGCTTTCATCGCGCTCTGTCGTGCTAACCCTACAGTAATATTAAAAATGAAAGAATGAATGAAGTTACAAAAAAAACCCCTAAAGTTTCTTACTATTCTTCTCCGGTGAATGAGTAAGTTGTAGTGGTTAATCAATGTAACGGTTTTAATTTTTTCCATCCTCTAAGGTTTTAAGTGTCATTTGAGTACATCAAGCATGACACTTTGAACTTTGGACAGTTATTGACACAGAGTTTTGACTAGGTGTACAACAATAAGTTTTGAATGGAATACAAAGGAGTTGTTCCTCTAGTGGTACTAAAATAAATGGAAAATTTTACCAGGCTATTAGATGGTTTCTTGTAAAGGGCTTTCAAAATCTAGAGTCTGAATTAAAAACAAATTATTTTTTACCAGCAATTTTCAGAAAATCGTTACGGATTTTTAATACTATGTAGTGTAGTGAAGTAAAACGGAACACAAACCCACGGAACGGAACGGATTTTTACGTAATTTTTTGGCTAATGGGCCAGAGGCCCATGCCATAGGAAATATTGACACATCAGATGTCAAAGTCATTCTTGTTGCAAAGAGGAAAAAAATAAGAATTTAATTAGCCAACTTCAATTATGATTTTGAATATTTTAACGTTTAAGTGTTGCTGCTTTTTGGACTTTTCTTTAGTATCGCAGTGTTGCTGGAATTAATTTAACATATCTACCACACTTTTGTTTTAAATAAATAAAATAAAAATGCAGGTCACAATATTTTTTTAAATTACTTTGCTAAGCTCTTTATTTCTAACTTATATCTAGCAAAAAAATTGAAGCTGGTTAAATTTTTCTGGGAATAAAGTACCAAGCTCCATACTAATTCGGTACAAGTCCTTTAAGAGCAGCGTTAATAATTATTTAAACTGGCCGTAAACAAGGGCGGCGAAAGCCAAGTGGATCAATTCAAAGGTCGACGGTTCGTATCTCTGTATTTAGGAGTTGATACCTCAGCACGAATTCAAATTTTTTCCGTTTTAATACGGTTCATTTTGCTTGGGCCGAGCGGCGGGGACATTGGCTCATTTCGGAATTGATTTTTTTACAAACGAAATTAAAGCTATTCGAAAAATGTATATCGTATACTATAATAATAATAATAAATATATCTTTATTTATCTCCACAACACAATACAAAGAAACGTTACAATTACAGTAAATATACATTATTACGTAAGCTTAGAGTAATGTATTGTGGGAGACTGGAGCCCAAACTAAGCAGAGCTTGTAATATGGGTCGCCAGGCATCCAACCCCTAGGATAGTCATGTTAGTAGTAATGACGAAATACAAAGTACTGAGGAGTAAAAAATAAGTAAAACAAATTATGTGTGCGCGCGTGAGCGCGTGAGTGAGTGAGTGAGTGTGTCTGAGTGCGTGAGTGAGTGTGTGTCTGAGTGTGTGCGTGTGTGTTTGTGAGTGTGGAAGTGTGAGGTTATTTGACGACTTTTAGTAGATTTTCAGTCTCATCATAGTTAAGGAGCAAGAGATATCTGGTCAATTTTAGTGCACTATGCATGTTCTATTTAGTTCCGTAGATATAAAAAAAAATCATTGGTATGTGTAAAGCAGGTACTTATTGAATACAGCGGTTGTCTTCTAAAATTTCGAGTTGAGTTTGTGTTTTCTCTCTATCTAAAAAAATTTTAGGAATCTTGTTTTCACTCCGTACTAATCAGTGTGTCCTCAGTTTTACTACTTTTTTCCAAAATGATTGTTTCAACAATTTCATTGTTGTGCGGAATCAAACAATGCCATTTGAGGTTGTACTCTTAATAACTAAGTTACATGAATTTGTAACTGTTTAGTAGCAATATCTCTTGTTTAAGGGCGAAGAAAAATATCGTGATAAAACCTGAAAGCCAGAGAAAATATCTTTGAAGATATCGCACTGCTATTACAATAGTGTTGTAACTCAAAATATGTGAAATTTATATTATATCATTACTGAACGCAAAATTTGATTCTCTTCAAGTAAAAAAAGTCGTTAGAATATTGTAAGAAACAATCAAAAGATACCTGCTTACACACTTTATGTGAGCTACTTCTAGACAAAATAATCCATATTCAAAAACATGAAATTGTTTTTTCCATTTTATTGTTTAATATATTTGAGAAATTATTTATGTGTCTATAATAAACTGTAACATATAAATTTGCGGGAAGCGACTAATTCGTTTTTCATCAATTCTGAGAAAGTCCTCTTTTTGAGTTAATACACTATTATATTAAGAGTGCGACATGTCAAGTACTCAAACCACTATGTGTTCCAATGACATTTCGTATGCCGAGACCCGTATCTATAGTCGTATACACATGGGATGGTGGTGATAATTTGTCACCTAACATTACGCTTCCATATTTATAATTATGCTTTTTGCATAAAATAATATATTGTAAAAAAGACGATTTTCCACTAGCAGTTTGTATCAACTATCAAATTTAGCCACTGTAAGGAAACTCTACATCACTCAAACTGTACTCAGACAACATAGGTCTCTAAAATATTATCTAAATATTTCGAAGAGGAGAAGGAAAGACGTTGTGTTACAAGTACCTAAAGTAAATACAACATTCGCAAACAGACAATTCAGCAAACGATCGGCCCACTTGTAGATTTTAATTAATAAGTAATTAGAAATATACGCCAAAAGTTATAGTGCAAGAAAGTTATATCAAAATGACTACAGTCGAAATCGTATGAGGAAACCGGAGATCTATTAAAAGTGTTTTAATAGATCTGCTTTAAAAACACTACTTTCCTAATCTATGGCAAGAGGTTAACACAAACGCGCGCGCGCGCACACGCACACACACGCACACACACACACACACACACACACACAAATTGTTGTTTTGACGTTGTTTGGAAATGTAAAAATTAAACACTAAATTAAGAATAAGTTACAAATATGAAATGTGCATTTATAGCTATGGACGAGCGGTGGCTCCTGATACTGGCTTGATAAGCTTAATAGGAGGTACCATTACCAATACCATCAGTATCCACTGTTAATGTAAAGTTACTGTATTACTGAAATAAACATTTTTTTATTATTATTTTTTATATGGCGTGCGGCTGGGAAATGGAATTAAATTGCAGTAACTGTAGAGTTATTTATGTAGAATTCGTCCAGGTAAGTACTGCTACCTTACCTATTTCTGCCGTCAAACAGTAATGAGAGCATTACTGCGTTCCGGTTTGGAAGGGCAAGGGTGTTCGTGAATTTTTTTATGACATCATGCGACGGGACGAACTAGTCGTGCGCCAGGTGATAAGCGACACGCTTATCGCGCGCGAATCGCAAAGATCTGAGGGGCGCCAACTTATGTCTCACCCTGAGACATAAGTTGATAAAATCACATGTGATATTTCACCAGAACCCTGCAAGACTGGAACGCTTGGCGGCAGACATTATACTGTTGCCTTCTCAAAAAGAAAAAGCGAATACGTTTTCTTTTAAAAACAAATAAATACGCATTTGACCTCCATCTGATGGAAAGTGACTATGATGTCGACTATAGAGCATGCACATTTATATTATGCCTATTCATTCTCGCCTTGAAAAAAAGTTATAGCGGTCTGTAAGCAGGAATTCTTTTTTTTATCTTACCAAGTGACGGGACGCATAATTCGTGCGCCGGCAAGCAACGTGCCTGTCCATAACAGTTGCAGCACCACTCAGAGCTTTAAAATACAAAGATCTGAAGGCAGTGCTACTGCGCCCGTCATCCCGAGGCGTAAGTTGGCAGGTCAGTGGCAGTAGAGTCTTTACGTATTTCCACCTTACCTATATCTGCCGTCAAGCAGTAATGTCATCATTACTGTGTTCTGGTTTTGAAGGGTAAGGGTGCTGGTGAAATTACAGGCACATGGGACTTGTAAACTTATGTCTCAGGGTGACGGGCGCAGTGGCCCCTCCGATCTTTCGAATTTAATGCTCTAAGTCGCACTGTAACTGTTATGGACAGGCGTGTAGCATACCACCAGGAGCACGACTTGTTCGTCCCGTCACTCGGTGTTATAAAAAAGACTAACTCCAATCTTTCTATGTGCTTGTAGTTTGTTTTTAACGACTTTTTTGCCGTAGCGCCATCTGTGAAAAATGTATGAAAGTTTTTCTTCACTCACCGGTTTGTTATTTTGCTGGTTCTTGTCACTGTCAATGACTCGACAAGGCGCCTCTATGTCGGATTGTGAACCAGCCCGTTACACCACACCATACTAAGCCAACAATACCGATTGTAACGTAGAAAAGTCGAAGATCACAATAATCAAAGATACTAGGGCAAAGAAAGTAAAACGACATTGGACGGTCATGGCTCCACTTCCTAATTTCGGTTTGTCGGTAGTATCATCACAAAAACTGATTTATTTGTCACGGCATAGATCGTCAACTCATGATACGCGGTATTTTATTCTAGTAATACAATAAATTTGTATCTATTTCGTATTACACCACATAACAGGATTTTTAGTTCTAGGTTTATATTATTTTCTAATTGGTTCTGAGATAAAAATATGAAAATACTTTATTTCCCTGCCAAAAGCAAACTTTTGTGGTAATGACAAAGGAAATATGAAATTTGCGTACAAGTTTTCTGTTTTCTCTTTATTTAATTAATTTATTTTTTTATGATAACAAGAAAGTGACGAACAAGCGTGCAGTCGGTGATAAGAGACACACCTACCCAATATAGTTGCAGTCCCGTTCAAAGTTTTAAATGTGTTGGCTCGATGGTTTGCGCGCTATAGTGTAAAACTTTGTTTAAAGTTTCTACTGTCAGGTGTTCTACACGTGCAGCCTGTGGACCTGCTACACGCAACGGATCCTCAGCGCATTGCGGGTTCAGTATAATAATGCTTTTGCACAGGCAAATATAGATGATTTTAATGCCATCTTACAAGACAAAACTGCCAAATTTGCATCGCTGTTTCGCAGACTATAGGCTAGTTCCAATTCCTTTCTGAGGGTGATAGCAGGACGATATGATTCCCCCATCATAGCTCATTGTATGCAAAGATGCATCTCGCACTCAATAATGGTAAGTAAATGTAGGGTGCCTCATTACGTTTTATGTCTTATAACAATTATTATTGTAATGTATGTAATGTTCATTCTATTCAGTTTAATAATTATCGTTATTTTATTTGTTGGTTTGAGTTTTTAATTTATTGTATTTTATTTGGTTAATTCACTTAATTTTAATTTTGAGAATATTATTAATGATTGAAATCAGTTGATTTCATTTATGTATTTTGAAGAATAGTAAGTTTAGAATTTTCATTTTGAAGATTTAAATTTTTGATGTATTTATATCCCTATAATAATGGTTAATAATATAGGGGAACGTGGGGTATTGGGAGCCCGCGGGTAATGAGAGCGGTGTTAAACTGGACGTTCCCAATGCTCGTATTTGTGCAAATGGCACTTTTTATGTCTTCGATAACGTTCGCCAAAGTTCGAGTCCTGTGAGCGCCCCCGTAGAACTCCCCGTTTAGTCGTATGAGATGGTTGTGTGTTTTTCGCTCCGCGCTTATATATCTTGCTTATAAAGCAGTAAAATGCTACTACATTGTATTTTCACTAGCTATGTCACCATATTTACCAAATTTTAGAAGTTATGCTTGAAATCACAATAAAAATTTACGCGGATAATGAGAACTATTTGGCTCTCCTTACCCCATTGCAATATTCACTGGATATTGACACTTTCTTGTTTAATCTCATTACTTTTTAACTTATCTAATTTATGACTTAATTTTTTTTTCAGACTGATTATATATAATAGCTCCCATTTGTGATTCTTACCGGCTCCCATTTCCCGAACTGTGGGGTAACGGGAGCGAATGACATGTTAGAGTTTTTTCTTTTTCACACTTTCACATTTCACATTTTCTGTTTCACATTTTTTCTATGATTATCTAGTACCCAGATATGTGAAGCGTACGTTCATAACTAATAAAAATTTAAATTGCATACATTTTTCCTTAGTAGGCTCCCATTCCCCCACGCTCCCCTACTGTAAGTTTACGACTACTAACAAGCTATGGACCTTACTGTGGTGTGAGAATAAAAGACTTTTATTTTTTTTTATTTTTTTTCTATGAAATTGCTTGACCCGAGAGGCACTGAATCTGCGCCTGTCAAGTTGACAAGTCCCGTGTGCCTGAAGTTTCACCAGCCTTACCCCTCAAAACCGCAACGTACTAATGCTCACATTACTGCATGGTGACAGCAATATGTATGGTAGCGGCACTCCTCTTTCGCAAGGAGGTCTATTGCTACTTTAATAATATATAATTGTAATTGAAAAAAAAACCGATCTCAAAAGTTTGCTTATCTGCTTTTTTCGATTTCCATGGAATCCCTTCATCAGGTTCTGACTTCTTGGTGACAATGGGACTGTTATGGACTCGTTTGTACATTTTATGCTGTTTTTATAGTTGTCTGGTTACGGTGATTTAATAATAATAATAATAATAATAATAATTTATTCCCAAAAAAGATTGTATCACAAAATTGAGATAAATGGTAATTAAATACTAGTTGTACAAAGTGATTTGTTCAAACTCTGATCATCCAAACTAGGCACATGCCTGTATCTTGGAAATTAGTGTCCGGCCACATAAATTGAGCTATTGGAGTAAAAATTACATTAACAGATATTTTGGGCATTGGTACTAAAAAGGAGCAAGGTTTGAAATATTACAAACGAGATTAACAGTAAAATACAAAGGAATTAGGTAAGTGTGAGTGCCAGTGGGTGTGTGTGTTGGAGCGTGTGTGGGTGTACGCGTGGGTGAGTGTTTGGGAGTGAGTGTGGATGAGTGAGTGTGAGAATTTGTGTATGTGGGTGTAAGTGAGTGATTAAGTGCTGTTTGGTAGTAGAATTTCTGTATCAGCATAGTTCAGATTTAAAAGCCAATTTGACGAAGTATGTTTAAGCTCAAATTTATTTAAATTGGTAATGTTCAAAATGTTGTTAACACGGTTGTAGATTATGGAGCTGGATATATGATACTGTCGAGATGAAAACGTTGTTTTGTGTGGGGGGACGGGACAGACTGTGCGTTTTTTCCTTTTGGAAGGGTCCGCCAGTGGTACCAAAGAGTGTTTCCGTACAACTGCACGAAGCACAAAGAGTTGTCTCACTGTCAAAACTCTAGAGATGGAATATAAATCTTTAGTAGGAAATCTGTAGGGTTTGGAGTGAATGACTTTGAGAACAGCTATTTGTGGATTACATGTATTGTGTCAAGTGAAAAGTCGACTTTTATTTGCGGAAAATATTTTTTAATTTGTGATAGTCGAAACGCACGCTGAACAGCATCGCGCGCATCAGGGATTACCTCGAGAGTATACCGTTTCAAACAAAAGAATTTTCAAAATCGGTTCAGAATTGACCGAAGAAATCGGTAAGTACACCGACATGCTTATAAAATTTGAGGATTTTCCTCTATTTCCATGGATTCACTCATGAGATTCTGACTTGGTGACAATGGGACCACCACGAGAATGCAGCCTTTGAAACAAAATAAAATTAACAGAAAGAACAGCGACATCTCTAGGCAGGGCTGGTAGCGGTAAAGGTACCTAGGTGAAGAAATAAAAAAAAATTCAAAATCAGTCCACAATTGACGGCGAAATCGGAAAATATACATACAATCCAACGTATAACCTCCTCCTTTTTTTTTAAGTTGGTTTAAAATAAAGCTATATACAATATTCGACTTTTTGTTCCACCTTAATAAAAATGTCACCCAGAAGTGTCATGGTCAATTATTAGTTCGAGAGTCCGCAGAGTTTCACAATCTTATAATAAATAACTTGTTAGTACGCAACAATCTGAGAAAGTTCTGTATAATATGTTAAACAGAGCATTGAACATAACAACCATGTCGCAAAACTATTTTGTGAATTGTAATCATTCGTAGAGTCAACGATCGATTTTCATATCCGATTTCTTAAGACTTAAAACCAATGATCCAAGCCAAGCAATCGGAATGTAAAATCGTCATTTTACGTAATTTATGTAACCCATTTATACGTCCCAGTGGTGAGCACGGGTTTCCTCTCAGGCGAGGGTTTAGGCCATAGTCCGCCACGCTGGCCTAATGCGGGTTGGGGACTTTACACGTTTTCGGAGGGTTGTGAATATTCTTCGACGTGCAACTTTCATGTTTTCCTTCACCGAAACGTTCATGGTAAGTTTCAAATTAAATTTCGCTCATAAGTCAGAGGTGCGAGGCCGGATTGGAATCTACGACGCACTTCAAACCATTAGGTTAACAATTTACTTAAGTTATATTTAAGTCACTCTATATAAACGTCATCATATGGTAGTTAAATTATTATTAATAAATAAAATCATTAATAAATTATATTATTAATAGTTTAACTTACTCAACTATAATAATTGAATTTACTCTACTATTAAGTATTCATTATAGTAGAATAAATAAACTTTTCCGCAGAGAGGCAAACTAATGACGTTTTATGATGCTTAAAGAGGAGAGTTATAAAATTTCACATGTACAGTCAACAGCACATTAAGCTGTACACTTTTCGAATGTCACAACCTGTGCAACGAAACAAGATCCATAAATGTGTAGCTTGATGTGCTGCCATCTGTACAAGTTTGTTTCATGTAGTTCACACCGGCACAGTTGCTTCAGCTGTACCAAGCAAAAGTCCGATCGTGTATGGAGTACATGCTGCCACTAATGGGATAGCTCTGCTAACTACCAACTGGCCACCTTGGATTCAATAGACAAGCGTGCTAAGAGCCTTATAGATCACTCGGAATTAGTAGAGGCGAAGCTGCAGAGCCCTGAACACCGCCGTAGAGTGCCAGCTTATCGTAATTCTAGAGAGAGTGTACGATGGAATTGCATAATTTGATTCCGCTTTCCCCTCACCATCATCGGGGGACTAGACGTGGGCTGGGGTTTCACCCCTATGTTGTGGATATTCCCCGGATTCACACGAAACGTTTCGCAATTGTGGTGGGATTCCCTGCCTGCAGACTTGTTCCCCAAACGGTATACTTGGACCTTTTCAAGGCGAGTGTGAATAGGCATTATTTTGGTGTGCATGCTACATCATATGATGCGTTAGCATCTAATAATCTGTGATCATATGAGATGGAGGTCAAATGCGCAATTATTTTTTATAAAAAAAAGGTCGTATTATTCTTATGACTTTCATGCGACAAAATCATACGCCAAAAGTGATGACACACGTGGCTCTGTTATACTAAAGATACGAATACCATAATAATTACCAAGGCTTAAATCCAAACTAAATACTTTAATGTCATGCTAGTAAAACAGCGTGACATTCAATAAACTTAAAAAAAATACAATGATTAAAGTGACATCTCTTAGTCAGTAATGGTAGCTTTAAAGGTACCTCCCTGAGCGAAAAAATTAATTTCTCACAGATGGCGCTACTGCTAAAAAAGTCGTTGAAAACCAAAAAACAAAGAACTGCAACAAACAGATAGAAGGGTTCGTAAGGTCTGCTGTTCCGTGGCTTGATTAGCGTGGATTAATCTGGCACTGGTTCGATACCAGAAGATCGAATGAAATTTTCTTAGTGTTTCGATCTTTGTTAAAATAATTAAAAATACTTTAAAGTTATTAACATGAAAAAAAAAACTATGAAAAAAAAAACTTATAAACTCTATGACGAAAATTGTTTGATTGACAAAGTATCAACGTCAAAACAGACTGTCAAACTATTTTATAAAATAATATCAGTACAGAGTACTAAAAAAACTATATAACTAGACAAGATTCGCCTCCTTGTTTGCCACCCTTAGAGGTGGAACATTTTCTTTAAATTTAAATGGGACCACTACTGAGGCACCCTCTTTCCAACAAAAAAAGTATCATCAAAATCGGTTCACAATTACGCGTTACAAACATTAAAAAAAAAACATACTGTCGAATTGAGAACCTTCTGCTTTTTTGAAGTCGTTTAAAAAACCGATCTCAAAAGTTCGTGGAATTACTTGTATTGGTCAAATTTAATTGAAATCGGTTACCGGGCAGTGCGCGAAACCGGGTTAATCCCCTAGCTTACCACCCTTAGTGGTGGAATATTTTCTGCAAATTTAAATGGAACTAATACCGAGGTATCCTCTTTCCAACAAAAACAGAATCATCAAAATCGGAGTAATCACGTGACATATGTGCAAAAAACAAGTCTAATTGAGAACCTCCTCCTTTCTTAACAAACAAAAGTGTATCGTTGCCAATGAGTATGTGTGTGTGTATATGTTTTTGATAGTTTATTGGACCATCTCTAGATCCAATCAAATAAATTTCATGTTATCGATTTTCCTATTCGATTATTTCAAGCGACCATTGGTCAACTGTTGTCAACCACTGACAAAAATAGACTGTTACCTTCACTATAAATGAAAATAACAGTGGTAGACTGACTTACAGCTATTGTCATTTCCAACATGTTACAACGTCTAAACATAACGGTAGATTTCCCATTAAATTTTCATTAATATAAATAATTTAAACATCAAGTTTTAATTGAACTAATTCTAATTGGAAATTGTGAGAGTGATGTGTGGTGTTAATTGAAAATGTTGTGATCTATTAGTAACCAATTTTCGTTCTTATTCATTGGTGGAATAGTGTTTATGTTGTTTTAACATACCTACGGCTTGCGATTTAATTTATTTCAAAGTGAAATTGAAAAATTACTTTAATTTACTAGTTAGTTATTAATCAACAAAACAAAATCACATTTTCATTTTCTTCTAGTCCAATTGAAAATCCAATAGCATATTTATTGGAATTGGTGTTCGGGAATTATACACAATTCACAGTATCTGTTCCATAACTTAATTCATAAAATAAAGTTTACTCTAAAGTTGCTCTATCAGTGGTAGTGTTACTAAGAAACAAAACTACTTTTTAATTCTTAAAATTTGCTTAAACATTATAAAAAGTATTCTAGAGTAAATAAAAAAATACGTCAAAACCCATTGACTTACAATTATATGGACGTCGGGTCCGCGCTAAAAAGTGTCCGCACTTGTAAGGCGCTAAAATCGTATACAGAGCGCGACACTCCGCTTTAGTCTTCATTTGTTCTACTGACAGCGCGATACTGCGATGACATTACAATTTAAATTTCGAATAGGTTGACTTGGGACATTTTTTTCGTGGTTTTTGTATTAGACCCGTCGTCCATTTATTTGTAAATCAATGTCAAAACCAAAGGAATTTTCCAAATGGCCACCGTAAAAATATAACGATTTCCTGCAAAAATGTCAGAAAATGAAATTATTAAATAAAAATTTATATCTAAGAATTGGTGGTATGGCCAATTAGATGCCTTAGCCTGTTCCGAAAGACGAAAAATTTTACTACTATTAATTTTTTTTATATAATATCAAGTAACGGGACGAACAAGTCGTGCGCCTGTCCATAATACAGTTGCAGTGCCACTCAGAGCTTTAACTCGGAAAGATCTGAAGGGCAATGCCACTGCGTCCGTCACCCTGAGGCAAGTTGACAAGTCCCATGGGCCTGTACCGGAATTTACTATTTTTTCTCGTATAATTGTTTTTTTTTTTCAAATAAACCAACGTTTCGTGCCCTTTACACGTCCCATAGTCACAGTTGACTGAACTTAGTTAGACTCGTTTTTTGAGGAAATAATCAGAAGTCAATTTAGACCGAATAATTAAAATCATTGCCCTTCTTTTCGGTTTCATCAAATTGGGTAAAAAATGTGTACACAGCTTCATTCATTGGCTTCGCTATTGTCTCTGGGACTACAAAATAAATCAGATCTACAAAGAAGCCGTATTAGACCAAGTAATTAAAATCATTGCCGCTCTTTTCGGTTTCAAGAAGCTGGGTAAAAAATGTACTTACCTCCACTATTGTCTCTGGTATTACAAAATTAAACAGATCTAGAGCGTACGTGGGAAAGCTATTACTGACTTTTATAGACGAGGTTCAATAGAAAACAATGTTTCTTTATATTGATCATTATCTAACGAACGTTATGTTGCGAAACTTTCACTTAATT
The DNA here is from genome assembly GCF_003589595.1 of Hyposmocoma kahamanoa. Taxonomy (NCBI): domain Eukaryota; kingdom Metazoa; phylum Arthropoda; class Insecta; order Lepidoptera; family Cosmopterigidae; genus Hyposmocoma; species Hyposmocoma kahamanoa. The sequence continues at coordinate 21,803,081 of NW_020654748.1, forward strand.
TATATAAATATAGTTAAATACAGAATTTACTCTTGTAAAAATAAAACTAATTAATAGGAAACTTACCAAGCATATTTAAATCTTTTCGTACCTTTCGTTTATAAAGGCAAATGTGTTCATATGTGAAAAGTATATTCATTACAAGAAAGTCATAAAAATAATACGATCTACATGAAACAAAGCATTTACATGTGAAATTTTATAACGCGTAATTAAGTTTTTTAGTAGCAGTAGAGCGCCTTGTGAAACTTTTGTAATCGATACGTGCTCTAGAATGTGTGATTCAGGATGTAAGGTTTATTTGATTTATCGTTAATTATTTCCCTTTCTGTCCTATTTATGATATTAATTCGCAGTCTTTTTGATAGATTTAGTAGCAGCAGAGCTCCTTGTAAAAGAGTTCGTCCAGGGAAGTACTGCCACCTTAGTTATTTCTGCCGTCAAGCAGTAATTACTGTGTTCCGGTTTTAAAGGGTAAGGGTGCAGGTGAAATTGTAGGATGGGACTTGTCAACTTATGTGTCAGGGTGAATGGGCACTTGTTTTCGTTTAACTAAGGTAAACGATTTATTTATGGGGAACTGTATACGTTTTTACAATAAGATTCCGGAGCATATATTAAGTTTACCATTGCCTAAGTTTACAACTTACATTAAAAGTATTTTAATTGAAAAGTCATATTACAAAATTGTAGACTACGTGTTAGACAAAGATGTATGGAAAGTCAACGTGAGTCTAGATTCCACACAAATATGATTCAAAATGTAGTGTATAGCATTTAAGTTTATTTGAAAAGAGCAATCGCTAGAGTTTCTTGCTCGTTCTTTTCACGGAGGTCAGCGTAGTGAACGAGCAGTAGCTTAAAAAATGACGTTTGACTTTGACTTTGACGGGCGCAGTGATGGTGCCCCTCAGATCTTTGCAATTTAAAGCTCTGAGTGGCACTGTAACTGTTATGGAAAGTGTCACGTTGCTAAAAAAGTTATCAACTGATTTCGGTCGTGCCTCTCAAGCAGAGGCCGTGGGTTCGAACCCGGGCTGGCACCTCTAACTTTCTCGGAATTTTTGTGCATAATTTAAAATGAAATTTACCATGAGCTTTTCGGTAAAGAAACACATTGTTATGAAACCTGCACGTCGAAGAGTTAAGTAACTTAATAAATAAGTTAACGCACGACAGGTGGGTAGGTCACTTACATAGAACAAAATATTCAAAATCCACTGTACTCAAATCAATATTCACTGTCAACAACGGATTTTTGAACAAATTTACACGAGCTACGATTACGCACACTTATTTTTCAAGAATTTAGCTTTGTGATTAAATGATATAATTATAATTTAAATATCATTTTTAAGCCTAAGTATGATTGTCACTTGAACTGAATTGAATTGAACTGTTTTATTTGATGTATTTAATTGTTATTTTTTAAAGATAACACTTCCACTGGTTAGTCATACTATATTCTATCTATTTATGCCATTGTACTTTGATTATGGACTTGTTTACTGTTTTTATCAAACTATTAAAACAACTACGACCTCACTGCACTCTCCCTGGATGGCGCTCTTTTTATGAAATTTTTAATTTACTTTAAATAAGAAAATTTTTGTGAAATCATTAATAAAAAGATTGAATCATACTAAATCTAAGTATTAAATATTTGTGATGATGTTAAAACATCATATAGCGATTTCCCGAGGACGGTTACCGGACACCCACGCTGCGTCACACGTCGCAGTCCATAAGTGTAAATCAATAAATAGTGTTTTAATGTTTTATTATTGTCATTATGTATGTTAGTCTATAATTATAATTTAATTTACGGGTTTTTATAACCTGATCATAAATAAAATAAATAAAAAACACACTCAAATAATTCTTCTCAGGGAAATCTGCTTTAGGAAAGGGCAGTAGTTTTAATCGATGTGACAATTTAAAGTTAAAATTTCTTATCTATGAAATTAAAACATGTTTGATTTAAATTGAATAGGAATTTAAAAGGAAGTAAAGGATATTCAGTGCTACTAATAAATATTCCAGAAATGGCTTTTTTGCCTGCTCGTCGCATCTGCAGGACCTCTCTGGAGCCCCGCGCGGGCTGTCTCAGTACGCGTGCCTCCAAAAGCCCCGACCACACTTGAGGCTCAGACCAAGTTTTTTCAGTAAGTATTGCCAACAAAAGTGCTTTAATAAGTTTCACTTTCAAGCGACTTTATTACAAGGTTATATAAAAAGGTCCAACAATACTTTGAGATGTGATAATAGAAAAGGCTAGTGAAAATATTCAATTGCAATTGTTCGTTGTTATAAATCGTATTAGACTCTCAATTATTACCGATATTCTTATATGACTTATATGATGACTTCTTATATGACGGCCTCCGTGGTCGTGTGGCTTGCACACCGGTTTTCATGGTGTCGCCATCTCTGAGGTCCCGGATTCGATCCCCGGCCGGGTCAGTGTAAAAAACTAACTAACAGAGTGTTACCTAAGAACTCGATAACAGAGTGTTGTTTCCGATTTCCATAACGCAAGTGCTTTAGCTACTGACTTTGGGATCAGAGCAACGTATGATGTTGTCTAATATTTATTTATTTATTATTTATTATCTTAGCCTATTTGATGCCGAGTGGATGAGAGTTTCTTTTAATTTGTATTTTTTTATTCATTTTGCTGTGATACATATTAATTTTTTTTATGATATTAAGCGCCGTGATGACGAAGTCATGGGCCTGGTGATAAGCTACACGCCTATTCATAACAGTTGCAGTGCCATTCAAAGATTTAAATCGCAAAGATCTGATTAGAATTGTCACTGCACCCTGAGACATAAGTTGACAAGTACCATGTTCCTGTAATTTCACCAGCACGGCAGAAATAGGTAAGGCTGCCGTACTTCCCTGGGCGAAGTCTAATACCGCTTCAATTTTTAAACGTACTGTATCTAACGTAAATTGGAACACACAGCTGATGTTTTCCAAAAATTATATCCATGCCCCTAATTGATATTCTAATTACTACCACTATATTAAGTAACATTTCATAAAAACTAGCTTCATATTGTTGTCCATTATGGAACGGTATCGAATACTAATGGCCGTTATAGGGATTTTTTCTCAGTACAGTTGAGCCCGTACAAGATAGAGTTCGGACACGTGTGCGAGGATCCTAACTCCTGGGAGCAGCGCTACGAGAAGAAGGACTTCAAAAACCATAGGGATATGGGCAAAGTACATACCATAAAATCTCTCCCTTCTTTTTCTCTCTCTCTTGCTGCTTCTTCTTCTTCATCTTTGAACCGGTCTCCTCTATCTTGCCACTTTCAGCTGCTATAACAATAACCAAGCCATCTCTTATAAGTGCATATTGCCTTCTATCGTTAACTAATACCTACCCATAGTCCTTTTTTCCACATTTTGTTTAAAAAATAAATTTATACTTTAGAAATGAAACTATTTTTTCGAACCTAAATGGCGGTTTAACGGTAATGGCGGCTGTTTACATGGAGTCCAATCCCATTCTCCGTCAGAAACAATTATTGTCAAATAAGTAACACTCTACCACATCAAAAAACAATATCGAGTATGAAGCTTCATTCACATCAAGCGTATTTTAATTTGGTCGTAAATTTGACAGTAATTATTCAGCTAAGTGAGATAGTAAAGTTATAAACCAGTTATCTAATATTAATGCAAACCACGTTGAGTCATTTCGGGGCTTATAAAGAGCCTGAAACGTTGGTTTATTTGAAAAAGAAAAACAAATATACGCTATATAGATCCGAAAAAGAAGATATTTATACAGTTCATCATATGGCATTTAATTCTTCTAAACTAACATTATTTATTTGTTATTAGTCGTACATTTATCCAAAGTACGCTTAAAAGCTATTAGAGAATATAACCTGTCACATAAGCCATAAAAGGTCAACTAAAAAAATCTCGTCGATCAAAAGTGTTAAGAAATTGCGTAGTTCAATTTACTTCCTTATTGTCAACTGACCGACCATCTTATAGACGATACATTTCTAACAATATAATTAACACCTCTATCTGTTTCTGCGCTGCTTCGCTTGGCTCCGCTTAGGTACAGGAACCTTCCGAGTCACGAGGACTTCGACCAGGGTCACCGACAGGGCAGCGACAAGCACTTCACCGAACGCCATGAGAAGGCCCGTCCCGGTGAGGGACTCTTCTCAGCTAAAGTACGCTTCTGCTCTCTTCTTTCTATCCCGGGCTATTTATTCATTCATATTATATATATTAGGTTTATTATGTACTACCTAGTAGGTTTTATATGTGTAGACGTTCATATCATCAAGTTTCAGATCTAATCTTTAACAAAAGCTTATTTAAATTGCTCCATCCACCAATTTACTGCGAATTAATATTGTTCAATTTTCTCACTAAAACTGTAGATTCTAAACAAGGTACTCTATGCAAAACTTTTTAAATTTGATCTTAAATATTATTCATACTAATATTGTCGTTTTCTCCAGGTGCGATGGGGCGACAAACAAGGAGGGTACGGAGAACACTACTGGGATCTGAACCATGCCGGACATGCTGGCAATCATAATAACGATGAAGATGACTCCTATCGATCCGACGAAACGCCTTACAGTTCACCATACCAACCTAATGACGACTCCTACGGCGTTCACGATACAAATGATGATGGTGATACGTACGACGACTCTAGTGATCAATCTCCCAAATATACGGAGTATAATCCAGAAAACACCCAAAACAGCGATGAGACAAACAGAGCAAAGAGAGCTCATCCTAGACTCAAAACTGAAAAACAGCAGAGGTCAACAGAAAGTCCAAGAAAGCTGCAAAGATTCCGCAAAATCAAAGAACCTACAGTTGCTGCGAGTAATGTTGAACCCATTGAACCAACCGCGGCCAATGTTGAACAAGTTGAAACTACTGATAGGCCTTTGAAAAGACGCAGTAAATTGAGACAAGTTAAGACATCGAAAGACGAATATCAAGAACCTGATCAGGACGACTTGAAAGCGAAAAGTTCAAATACTCAGGTACAAACCCAAAACCCGAACGTTCAGCTACAAAGTAGCCAATACTCTAACGTCCAAGAGCAGAATAATCAATACAGGAGGCCTGTGGAACAAACTTTGTACGTACCTTACGAAAGTGGAGCAGGAGTGAGGCAGTACCAATCGCCGAATTCGAACGAAGCTGCAAATGTTCCAAGATTGTTTCTAGAAGCTGCGACGGGCCACGTGGTGGACAGAGCCACGGGGAAAGCATATATTTTACAACCTGTTGCCGTTAACAATAATTACAATTAGTTATGTTTAATATTAGCCGATTAATTAATTTATTTTTTATGATTAAATAACTGTTATGACAATTTATGACAGTTCGTTTATAAGTTCGTTTATAGGCTAGTATAGGTTTCTTTGAAAAAACAAATATACGATACGATTTAAATCCGGCAAAATAGTTTCATTTTCTTTGTGTAACAATCGCGAAAACCTAAGAACTCGATAGTTCGTTTATAATTTTGTCTTTTTTATTTAAGGACCATTCTCATTTCTGCAATTTTTTTGTGCATATGTGTTAAAAAACGATATACTTGTATTACTTAGTCAATTCCTATTTAAAATTAATCGAGGTAGTTTACGTCAATATGATTTTTAGTTATATATTATTATATTTACACAAAATAAATATTTATTTAAATCATCATTAAGAAAGTGTCGAAAATGTCATTTCCATGTCGTGTGCAAAGTCCATTTAAAATTAAACATATTTATCTGTAATAAATAAACTAATCTATATTATTTTACGATAATACGTAGAATAAATTTTCTAAAAACACTAAATAATTGCAACATAAATAAAATGGATTGAAAATATTTCATAACGTTTGTGCATGAAACAATTGTCACCTCCATGCACAAACTTATTGAACGTAGCCATAATTTTTATTAAATCAGTCCACAACTTAGAGGATGGAAAAAAATAAAGGAATAATACTAGGTTCTTAAGTGAAACATATTGTAGGATACGGTATCTTACATTTGAGACTACTTTAAATCATATCAGAAAAAATTGTTTTTTTCTTTTATTTAGTCCATTTTTGAGAATGGCCTTTAATATGATTTTTCTACTCTCGTACTTTAATCTGTCAACATGTCAATTATAAATTCTTATACCACATCATGAAAGCGGTCTTTTTAGTTCTGAATCAAAATTCTATTGTCTATTGTACTCGATTCAAAAAAAGAGCGTCGTATTATTCCCAATTAAAATATTAATTAGGACGGGCCATAAATCTTTATTAAAAAAAAGGTTGGTTAAAATTTAATGCGGTACTTGGCCAGTTCTATTCTATCTCTTTGGTATTTTGTTTTACGTTTATTTGTCTTTCCTCTAAAATTAAATAATTATATGAAGAGACTGTATGGTGGAACCTTTGCCTACAAATGGGTTAAAATTTGTTGAAAAAAAAAAGCGTTTGGTGTCATGGATTATTAACAAAATGTATATTAAATATTAGTTCTGTTTCATAATTTTATTTACTCGTAGAAAAAGTATTGTATGCAACCATTACATAATTAGGTCTTAAAATCTCGTACCTATTACCTACTTAGGTCACTCGGCAAGGCCTCGTGGCCTGAATACAACGCTCGGCTTTAAGAACCCTCTTTATGCAACAATTGCATAAAATACTATTAATTGACCTTAGGATAGGTTCCAAAAAAGCCTCATTCTCTTTGAAAATATCTGTAATAAAAATTACTATTTGGCGCTTAAAGTACTTTACTCTCACATACAGAAAAAGTCAGATAAAGGAATTTTAATTTTTCTGATTTATTCAATTTTATTTTATTTACACTATATTCTGTTTGCAGTGCGTCGTAAAACAGATAAGTTTTCTTATGGAAAGTGATTTTCTAATAACCTGTCTTACAAGTAACCACCTATAAGATCTGACCTATGCATTTTCTAACAAGAACTATTTGTGTAAAAATTTTACTAAACGCAGTGCTGTAGTTACAGAATATATATTACTACGAGAACCATACACAGTTGAACGATGGAAATTAGTTTTCATTGTTCCACTGTATACAGAGGAATTTTCGTTTCGCAGCTGGCAAGACACCACTTCCAGTAATAAGCGTTAAAGTACTATTTGCTTATAAATTCTGTATAAGCAATGTCTATGCAGTAATCAGTTTCTTATTGGTCCTTGCTTAAACGACTTTGATAGCCTCTGTGGCCCAACGGTTCGCATTATAGTAGAACCAATTTGAGAAATGCACTTTTCTAAATTAGTTGTAGTGTTTTGGTGATTTCCATTGTTTTATACTCATAGTACAGGGAACTCCCCGTGAGAGTGTGAGACCACAAAATTGGTGTTACCATAATAATTAAAAAAAATCTGCTAGCAGTACTAAGTTCCTTTTTTTTCTCTCGATATTCAGCAGACATAGTCACAACTGTCTATAGCCCGTATTTACCTGTGTAATATTTAAATTGTACCGTATACCACCTTTATCTGGCGACTTTGGCGCTATGTTTTACAAATCCTCACGGGTGGAATCCTAAAATTGTGTTAAATTTGATTCCACAAATTCCCACCAAAGTAGTACTTGCTACACAGTGGGGATTTGTGGAAGAATAATCCCCACCAAGATATTATTTTATTTATTAGGTAAATTTGTAGATTTTGCCGTAACACCGACATTGATTTTCAGCTCCAATGTCCCGTCAATATTACAACACATATATATTTTTCTTAAATTGAAAATTGACTTTTGAACTTCCTTTAAAATATTGAATTATTCTTACGTGGGTACACAAGAATTGTTTGAGTACTCAAACAATTTGTTTATCTTCGCCAAAGAACGAGTAAAAAAAGTCAACTCGGTTCTAATACATAGCATTTTTAGTGGGGATTTGTGGAGCATACAACTTTGGCGATATTATCTATCCCTCCCGCTGAAGTACGCGACATGGTTACAATCATTACTGGTAGAGTACAGAGTTATCCGAAGTCCTTTAATCTTGGTCCTTACTTCATCTTCGAATTTCGAAGTTAAAAATTAGGTCTATTTTATTTTTGGGAGCTTTTGTTATCGCTTTAATTTAGTTTTTGTTTTGTTTGTAACTTTGTTTTGTAATTCTCTATTTGTATACGTATGAATGTCTTTGAAAGTATTTTTATTTTTTCTTGTGTAGTGCCAGT
>NW_020654748.1:21811704-21843318 GCF_003589595.1 Hyposmocoma kahamanoa
TTTTCGAACCGGAACGCAATAATGCCCACGTCACTGCTTGGCGGCAGAAACAGGTAAGGCGGCGGTACTTCCCTCAACGAACTCTTTCACAAGGAGCTCTATAAACTGAAGGACGCCGATGTAGCATGCACACCTAAGTGCATTTACATTCACACTCGCCTTGAAAAGACCCAAGTTACAGCGTTCAGGGAGTAAGTCTACAGGCAGCGAATTCTACTCTTTAGCCGTTCGCCATATAAATGTGGAAGCGAGACGCTGTCCTGTAGAATATCGATAAGCAGGCAACTTTACGGCGGTGTTCAAGGTTTAACAACTTCGTCTCTACTAAATCTGAGTCACTGAACTCAAGGTTGCTACTTGGAAATTAAATAATGTACAAAGAGCAACCCTTAAAATTTCGTACTCATTCTTGTCAAAGTATCATTTATTCCATAAGTAAAATAAATTTACACTCGAAAACGTCATATTTAAGCTTTATTTTATTGCTTGTTCACTACGCTGACTTCCCTGAGAAGAACGAGCAAGAAACTCTAGGGATTGCTCTTTTCAAATAAACTTAAATGCTATGGAATACACTTTGAATCAAATTTGTGTGGAATCTAGAGTCATGTCGTCTTTCCATATATCTATATCTAACACGTAGTCATCAATTTTGTAATATGACTTTTCAATCAAATTATTTCTAATGTAGTTTATAAACTTAGAAAATGATAATCTTAATATGCGAATGAGTACCTACTTATTCACAGATTTGCGGATTCAGATCGTTACATTGCTTAAACTCTATTAGCTAGTAGAATTTCGGCAATGTAACAATTTCAAGTGTAATTTGTTTAGTTATGAAATAAACAATTTCTTTGGAGTTAAATCGCGTATATTTGTTTTTTCGAACAAATTGACGTTACGAACCCTTTACTGGTCTCATGGTCACGGTTGATTGAGGAGGTAAAATCGGTTACCTATCAGTAAGTCCGAAATGACATTTTCCAGAAATAACGTTTGGTCGGAATTTCACAACCTCGAAAGTAATTTTGAGAGGAAAATGTTTTTTTTAAACCTAACTTAACGTAACCTAACCGAACCTAATAGTGTCTTTGCGATGAACATTCAACATATCCTGAAACAGCAACTGCTTCGTTATAATTCTGTGTAATGTAAATTCGAACAGACGTTATTTCGAACGTAAAAAATTTTCGAGTTTGTGATAGGTTCCCAGTAAAATCATTAATCAGTTTGTCTCGGCTGCTTACGCGGTTTAGTTCCGAGAAAATGGTTTCATTTCAGTTATAAATATCTACTTAAATTATGAAGTAAGTTTACTTAACATTTGTAATTTAGTAAGTAAAATAATCATGTTATTGAACAATAAACAAATTATTCCATAAATAAACCAACAACAGGTATTTTTTTCGGTCACGCTTTTTAACACAGCTTCATGCGATTGTAGACGATACCCTGCCTTTACAGATGCAAATGTCGCACGCGACTGAGATGAAAAAATAACTAGGGGTTGAATCAATTGAGCACACATTGTAGTGAATTGTCGAGATATTGTTTTGGTTACATCTTCATACCTCGTCACTTACTATGAATTGATCAAAACTTAGGGCCGAAATGCGATATAGAATAAATAAATTGTTCTACATCAGCCAATGCCAGAGTCGCGCTTGAAGAGCGGGTAGTTTTTGGTAGACGTCTAAATTAATAAAATGACAGAACCGTTATGCTCGACATACATTTAGTTATAAATTGTGGTTTCGTAATGCTAACACTAAAATACTTCAATTCAAGCACTTCCTAATTGACTCGGACAGGCACTTCCCTGAGTCTTCAGGCATTAACGAGGGAGCCGATAGAGCCAGCGTTGAATGTGAATGCGTGGAAAACCCGCAATACGTGGATAGTGGGCTGCAGCACCAATTTTAAGGGCTTCGTGGTCCGGAACGAGAACTCCAATAACGGGGAAGAGACAACACTGAATTTAGTTTGTTTTAAAGTGTACTAAAAGAACCTTATAACATATATATTTTAAATAAAATTAACGATCGTACGGCGTGGAGCTCGGTCAAAAAATAACAGGCATAAAAGAAGCATGTCCTGTTCGTCCCGAGGTCCGTGAACGAATAAGTAAATTTGTTAAAACTTAGCTAAAACATCTAACTTGTGTTTGAAAGTTTTTTTTAAAGAAAATAATCATAAATCTAATTTTGTCTGTTATATGGAAAAGCTGAAACTTTCTAGTTTTCTACATAACAAATTAAATTAGAGTTAAGATTTTTTTTCTTAAACAAATTAGTATAAATCGCTCTCCTTTTCGAAATTTTTACCTTTCCAGTGTGAAACTTATTCCCTTATCGATCTACTTAAATAACTTTGTCTAGATCTTACCCTGCCTCTTTTTTTGCTTCGATCTTTCCTTGCTTGTGCTTCTGATGCTTCTGAGAAGTGTGTTGGGACTTATCAGACGCCCAAACATTGTACTGTATTTATTATTTAGTAATGAATAGGGGAAATAACATGCTATAATAATGCCCCATGTGGCATCATACGTCGAAAATTCTTTTATCACGAGAAAGTCATAAAAATAGTATTATGTTACCCGAATAAGATGACGGTAAAAAGGGTTTTATTTTTATACGGGAATGTAAGTAACTTTATTTGTGAGTTTTTCGTGACAACAACATGTGCCCATACGTCGAAAGCACTTTTATCATGTGATTGTCATAAAAATGGTACGATATATAATACTACATGAAACAAATTATGTGTAATGTTAAATTTTCTAACTCTCATATTTAAGCATTAAAAAGATTTCTACTAATATTCTTTAGACCTGTTTTCTGAAAAGTTGTCATTTGACAGATGTGGCTTTATTATAATCAAGGGTGCGAAATATTACAAACAATTTTGTAGTAAATATTCGATCGCTTAAGAACAAAATTAGTTAGCGGCATAACAGTCATCCCTTGTAAATTATCCCTTACAACACCAATGAACATAACCTAAAGTTTTGACAAATATTATTAATCGTTTAACATCAAACAACAGAAACAAAGTAAATAACTTTTTTCCGTTAAAATTATTATTTTTTAATTCTACTAATATAATAGACGCAAGAAAGACAAAAAAATACAATCCTCGACGACGGAATTATAGATAGCCTAGCTTCGGTATTGTGATTATCTTTGAATAAAAAAAATTCCCAAAGCCATTAATATTTTCTCTTTATAATATTCCTTATAAATTATGTAAGTATATGAATTCCCTCTAATTCTCAGCTGTCTCGTTTATTTTTTCTTTCCTTTTTAGCTTTTCTTTCGCCCGTTTCCTAACTTTTTGATTAAAAAAAATTCGAGTTCTTAAGTGTTTGAAAAAACAAATATACGCGATTTAAATCCGGAAAAATAGTTTCATTCCTAAAAAAATTCTTAATTTTTCACCATTATATTGTATATATTTCTGTAGCCGAGAGGTGACGAACCTCCAGTCCATATTTTGAAGTTGAGATGTTTTAATAATCATTATTTTTAAAATTCTAAAAATTATGCAATGTTCAAAGATGTTAAGTCCTATCGTCGTTTGTTTTTTATTTCAAATATTTTAAATACCTAACTAAGAGCCTCATTCTCCTTAAAATTCTGTAGTAAAAGTTTGGCACTAAGGGTCGTATTCCAGAATTATACTCAACGCTCAAGTTAGGACTTGAGTATGATTTAAAGCACTAGAAATCATACTCAAGTTCTTGCCATTAGTGTCGTATTTCCAGTGCTTGAAATCATACTCAAGACCTGACTTGAGCATTGAGTAGAGTTCTGGAATACGACCCTGAAAGTCCTTTACCTCTTTTACCTACAGATTTTTTTTTATTTTATTGATTTTCTAGTTCAAATCTGTGTAGTTAATATAGTTAAATTTTATTAAATAGTAAAATATTTAATAAAATTTAACTATACGTTAAAATGAACTGAACATCTTTGAATTTAAACAAATGGCAATAATTTAAAAAATCGCAAGTCGTCTACTAGTCTCAGTCTGTGCAACTGGTCATACAGGTTTTGGACAAAGGGCAAAAGGGCCCGGAAGATGTCCTTTCTTGGCGCATCTTTGCGGAAGGAAGGGTCGGCAAACAGGTTTGACCAGGTTGGTGCTTGTGGGAACCGGCCGCTGTGGATTGACCCTTTATTAGCATGTTGCATATTGTTACATACGGACTTTGCGTATGGCAGAAAATAAGTCCGTACCTGCCTTTGCCGATATTGATGATATTTTAGAACAGTAGTAATACAAAGATTGAACTAAAAATAAATAGGAAATGAAACTATTTTTCCGGATTTAAATTTGTTGACACGGATGACCATGGGGACCTGTAAAAGGTCCGAAACGTCGGTTTGTTTGAAAAAAACCAATTTACGCGATTTAAATCCGGCAAAATAGTATCATTTCCTAAAAGAAAAATTATACGATAAACACTACGTCAACTTAATTTTTTTTAGACCTGTTCTGTTTCTATTTTGTTTCCTTCTATTTTTTCACAAAATTCGGGGAGTATAATATTAATATATAAATATAGCTGTTAACAAAAATAACAAAAAATGTACTTGGCCTAGTGATCATTGGAGTTATTAATAGATTTCTCACAGATCGGTAAAAAAAGTGTAATAGAAAACGCATAGAAAAAATTGGTAACGTCTGCTGACTCGAACTGTAAGCTCAATTGTTGACAGATCGGTCGCCCTGGTATAGACGCAGGTTCATGTCCTTGTAAGTGAAGTTATTACACAAAAATAATTTAATATTATGGTAGTATTTAAACATCATAATATCCACAAAAGATGATTATGTAAGTAATTTCTAACCGATTTTGTATTTTCTTATTTTGTAATAACACTAGAAACTAGGCAGATTTAAATACGTATGTCCAGTATAGGGCTATTTTAATCCTATGTGTGATGGTCACGGTAAGTTCGCCTTGGTCGGCCCGTACCAACTTGCCAGCTTACACACCGGCGAGCATGTGTGAAAGCACCATCGAGTATATAACGGGAAATAGAAACGAAATAAGGGTTATCCATCCTTGGCAACTCATCAGGTAAATGCGCCTTATTTCACTTTTAAATATCAACTCTCGTTTGAGATAAAATCACAAATTAGAAAAATGAAATTGTACAGCACCAACCACTTTCATCGGTAATTAAATATTAAATGTCATTTTTGTAATTTTTGTTCATTTAAGCAAAGCTCAAGTCAAACTGGTCGATTTGAAGTAAAACAGTTGTCACCGTAATGATTTGGCAGAATAAATTTCAAACTTTACACAACAAAATGAAATGACACTTCGTCACTATTTCTGGTTATATATTCGATGGAAAGCACTGATGCATGTTGATGAGGCGAAAAATGTGTGTCAGGACCATTCAGGACTGCAGCCAGTGGAAGACTGTGTCTCTAGGAAAAAAGCGTGACGTATATGTAATGGAATGAGTTTGTAAACAGGATATTTTGTTTTCTTCCATTTATCTAGTTGGTAAGGCATAATATATCTTCAAAATAATTATAAAGAAATGTTGAGTAAGTATACCGGTTGTAGCCTTGTAAAATAAATTTAGTTGTTGTTGCTTTCTCTATGCTCATGAATTACGATATCATGAAGAATAACTTTTGCAATCGATACGTGCTCTAGTATGTATGATTCAATATGTAAGGTTTATTCAATCCGTTTCATTTCTGTTTTATATATGATATTAATTCGCAGCCGTTTTGATTGATTTATCAGGTGTGTTAGTAATAGCTACTATCCTCACATGGGGACATTCGGTGCTCGAACGGAGAAAGGTCCTCGAGACTGGAAGACGTGCATTGTGTTTCGATACATCATCAGCATAGAAATTCGTTAAGTAGTCTCCCAAGGTGGTGCCGGAGACGGCGGTTGCTGGTCAGTTCTCGGCTGTGTGCAATTGCGCTCCCGCGTTGCCACCGAAAAGTGACCGGTCAAAACATCATCAGATTTTAGTCGGTACGAGTCCGACATAACCCTCGCCTCTCCAAACGGAGGGTATCCATGAGGATTTCCTAACGTAAAAAAAGGTCTACCCTCACTTCGTCTTCCAGTCGCCACTCGAAAATTCTTCAGCCCTATCAGCTCCTTATGAAAGAGTTCGTCCAGGGAATTACTGCCACCTTACCAGGGTGCTAGTGAATTACATAGGACTTGTCGACTTGTCTCAGGGTGACGTGATATCAGATCTTTACTATTTAAAGTTCTAAGTGGCATTGCAATTGCTATGGACAGCAATTACCACTGTTACTTGGTGTCATGAAAAAATAAGGTTTCTTTAGGTTTTTGAACATTATTTTTTGCTTTAAATACTTACCAAACTACAAATATGCAGTATTTAAATGTTTAGTAGTACTCTTAGAATAATAACGCATAGAAACCTAGTCCGCACACGCTAAGTGAGGCAAATTGAAGCGCGCCAAAAGGGCCTACACGAGCGGGCGGGCCTTCAGTGCTCAAGGTCAACTTGCACCGCGAACAGATCAAGAATTTTATCTAAAAATGACGAAATGTGCGGTAAATGAGTGTAAAAATACGTCAGACAAACATAAAATAGGTACCAACATCACATTCCACAAGGAAGTAACGCGTTTCAACTTGTATTTTTATATAAATATTCACTAAAACCGAAAATTAACCTACTACTAAAACTAGCCTACATGAATTTGATTTTTGCCTCATTTGTGACAGTTCGTTTGATATGAAACTATTATTCTATGCGTTATTATTCTAAGATAGTACTGTACAAAACATTAGAAGTCCTATACTAACTATCTGACGAGCGCACTCTCATATCTGTGAAATGACAACTTCTATGGATTCATTAGTTCGAATTCAAATTGTTCCCGTACTAATACGGTTCATTTATTTGGGTCGAGTAACAGGGACACTGGCTTTATTTCAAATTTATTTTATTACAAATGAAATTAAAGTGATTTGAAAAGTGTATATCGTATACTAAACGTTCTATTAAGTTTAGCTGTTATATAAAGAAAATTGGTATCTGTAAAGTACTGTTGAATACAGCGGTTTTCTTGTAAAATTTCTAGGTAAGTTGTGATTTTTTTTCTATCGTGAAAATTTCTGGGAATCGTGTTTTCACACTTTTTATCGTCTCCTTAAAGGTAAAACCACATAAGTGACATGTTCTACAAAAAATCTCCAAATTATGTGCCAGTTGTAAGAAATTCACCATCTTCTTGCAAATAAAACTCTGAATTGACTTTTTGTGGAAAATAAATAAATAAAATAAAAATAAAATTGTTTATTCAGTAACATAATGTACAGAGAAAACTAAAGACTACTTATGCGATTTAATGTAAAAATACCACATGTACCTGAACTAGGAAATTCCTGTATTTCAGGTAAAAAGTACTACTAATTTTAAATGTGGATACTATTAATATTATAAATACTTTTTAGGAGAATCTTATGAAATAAAATTAAACAATTAAATAATAAATTGCCAATAAAAAAATAAAAAAAAATCAATAAAAAATGTACACTTAAACAAGACAACATTTAATTTACAATAATAAATAAATTCTCTGTATCCTCATAGGACATATTTTGAAGAGCTTCTTGGAGAATTTTCTTTACCTTAAAGCAACAGAAATTATAAATGGAATATTTAGCGTTTAATTTATTGTACAAAAATGGTCCAAGAAACACAAAAAATGTCACTTATGTGGTTTTACCTTTAAACAGACGATATTAATCAGTGCATATTATCAATTTTACTATATATTTTTTCCAAGGTGATTGACTGAACACTTTGGCTGTTATGCCGAATCAACCAAACCCATTTGAGGTTGAATCGACTCTTAAATAGTAGAGTTCTAAAATGTCATATTAAACATATTTTTGTTTTAGTTCATATTATTTTTATGACTATTATATGGTGGTTTTATTATAAGTACCTAGTGCACCAAAATTACTTATATTATAAAACAACTCTTTTTAACGTCACCGTATTCGGGTAATATAAATAAATATCCTTTAGAAACCGTATGTCCCAAAACACGCAAGGGGACACCAAACTCTTACCCTTCTAACAACAGGTGAGTCCTTTTAAGAACTGAACAAAAAAAGAGTTCTAAAGGGACAGTGGACATGTTCCCACGTTTGTCTAGAAGTGGTCAAACTGGTTTGTACATTAGAAAGGTAAGGACTGGCCCGGCGGCCGCTTGGGAAAGTATTTACGCGTGATCTCGGACCGTTTGCAAGGATTAATATTTTGTTTAGCGAATTATTAGCTATGGGACTTAGGTCGAATTAGAATACATATGTTTAGAATAATTTAGTATCTTTTAGATTTTATCGGGCATTCTATACGTTAGGCAATATTTTTGCGTAAGGCAAAGGAATGGAGTATTCTGAGGCTCATCCGCTGTTTTTTATTAAGAGTTTTGGCTCGGATACAAGTTCTTTGAGCCATGTCTTCGTTTAAATATCGGGATCCTCAGTAATATTTTCCTTTGTGGTTCTAATACATTATGTTTCCACTTTCCCTTAAATACCTTAATTCACTTATTTGGGTTTTTTAAATAGTCTCAAGCGGGAGTCAATATTTACGTTTTCACTTTCACTTAAATCACATTATCTTCTATCACTTTGAACAAAAACTTTGAATTCGTAATTATTGGCATTTTTAGGATAAAATCTTTCGTGATTTGGTTTAAAATAAGGAATATAGTTCTAACTTTTTTTACCACTACTTCTTTCTTCATAATATAATTAAAATTAAAATAATCTTTGTAAAAGCTCGTAACGCTTTTATCGAAAGCTAGAAATTTAGGGCTGTTCAGAACAAACGAGTAACGTTATTGGTCACATCGTTGCATAACCATTTTTTAAAATAATATCAAGTGACGGGACGAACAAGTCGTTCATCTGAGAGTAAGCTACACGCCTGTGTATAAAAGTTACAGTGCCACTCAGAATATTAAATGGCAAAGATCTGAGGCACACTGACACTGCGCTCGTTCGCGTCACCCTGAGACATAAGTTGACAAGTCCCATGTGCCAGCAATTTCACCAGCTTACCCTTCAAAATCGGAACACAGTTATGCTGGATATGCAATAATTTCTAGAATAGTAACAGCGTGTACTGTTACGTGCTTACTACTTTTTCACAGAGTATAAAGAACGTACTGACATATATATACCTACTTAATTTTTTTATGCGGTAAGTACTGGCCATGAAAGGGTAAAGGTAGTCATCATACTTTAGGCTGTCTAACAGATTACCTGCATGTTTGCAGTTTTTTACTCTTTATTTAAGGGCTTTGATCGTTATTGAATATGTAAGCCCCATTAGAAAACGTTAGCTCAAGAAAACACTTAATAAAATAAAGACATTACAGACAAACCAAACCAAACATTTATATAAAATCTCCGCGGCACTACATTTTGATTCCGACAAAACAGATTAAAACCACCCAACATTAAATGTACGGAAACCAGCCTGTGCAAATAACCGCGCCTTGATAGGTTTCGTCCAAACACACTACATAAGCAAATGATGCACATCCTCAGGAATCCAACATCTCGCAATTCGGTGAGTTCACCCTCCGCATCAAATACAAAAATTTGTTTAATGGAACGAGTCCGGATCGAAGCCTATGTTTACAATTAATGCGTGAAGTCGTAATCGACTCTATGCAGTCGAGACCATTGCAAACATGCAGTCAATCTGTTACTAGCCTTATTGACACAGAATTGCACTAAGGCCGGCTGGCGTTAGTCCATAGAGCACCCGTGTGCAATCGATACCCTGGCGCTCTTTATCTGTAGGGCTAGCACGATACTATATAAAGATACTGAAATCGCATCAAACCCCCTTTGTTCCTTTTTCGTGCCTATTACTGTAGGTTCACCGTGTTACACGTGGACATTATTAATGTATTTATAATAATAATGTAATTTAATTTAATGTATTGTAAATTGTTCTCATTGTTTCAATTAACTTAGCTCATAAGATTTTTACTAACAAATATGGACTAATTGGAATGAGAACTCTTTAAAACTTGCATCTTTTCACTGTATATAATTGAATAGTAGTAGTCATATTTAGATACCTTCAATGAACACTACTTATTTTTGTAAACAGCTATTTTTGCAAACAGCCATACTTATAGTATTATACCCCCGAATTTTGTGAAAAAAAAAAATAAAGAAACATAAAGCAAAATTCGAAAAAAAAAGTTAATGTTATGGAAAATTTTAAATAATTATTTCTTTTTTTCCAAATGGTTGCGCCTCTGCATCTGTTATGTAACAATGTGAGATATTATATTGTCATAATTTCACAAATATCAGGAACACGGTGGCGCGTTTAAGGAGACTTTTTTTTAGCACAAATACGAATACGTTATTTTTTGAAAGTCACTATGTTCTGTGCACAGAATTTTATTGAAAATTTTCAGTTCAATACTTAGCACAGACAATAGGTTCAAAATTGAAAAGAGCGCCTTGGTTATATGGTTTATGAAATTCTAATTCGTATATTAAGCCACAGGAGTCGTGTATGATGGAGAAAAATAATGGAAAAGACAGGACTAATAAATATTATTGTCATGGGCTCAAGACGGTACATCCCTAATAATCTCGTGAAAATTAGCTTTCAATTCGGATTCGATTAGTATTCGCTCCTACATAACAAAATTCACTCGTCCTTTTTAACAAAAACATAGAAAGTTCTAAATTCGACTTTTTGGTTTAGAAATCAGAAACATTTATTGTATGAATTGGTAAAATACAGGTGTTACTTACAAGTGGTTAATCAGGCGTCAAATTTAATGTCAAAAATTAAAATTTTAATTAGGATAATTATACAATTGTCAAATATTTGATGTTTTTTACAATCGTTAAAATTGTAAATTAACCATTTTTTTAAACAAGCTTTAAATTTATCACCATATAAACATTAATTTTCCATTGGAAGTCTGCTATTAATTCTGATTGCTATTACATAGGTGTTGCGGTCAAAGACCGTGCTGTTTATTTTAGGGAGGACAAGACGGTCCTTGTTTCTGACGTTAACGGAGTGAAGGTACATTAGATATTCTAGTAAAGAAGTTAC
This sequence comes from Hyposmocoma kahamanoa, assembly GCF_003589595.1. Taxonomy (NCBI): domain Eukaryota; kingdom Metazoa; phylum Arthropoda; class Insecta; order Lepidoptera; family Cosmopterigidae; genus Hyposmocoma; species Hyposmocoma kahamanoa. The sequence continues at coordinate 21,822,843 of NW_020654748.1, forward strand.
TGTGATTACGTACAAAAAGACATATTTCCAAAATATATATTCCTGTTAAGTCAGTTAAGTCAGTGCAGATCTTAGAGAATAATCACTGGGTTTACTACAGATTATGCGTAAGCATCGTTTTTGTATTTTGACATCGCATAAAGCATCGTTTTTGAGACTGCCTCCGTGGCCGAACGGTTACCATGCCGGACTGCCACGCAGAGGTCCCAGGTTCGATTCCCGGGCCGGGGGAAATGTTTGTATGGCCTACATTTATTTCTCTCGTGAGTTTGGGTGTAATTTGTGGTTGTCTATGTGTGTGTCCATGGCACCCGCGACACAGGGTTTCCCTAGTGCGGGGCTATGTTGAGTGTGTGCGTTATTGTGCGTATTGTGAATATTTTAATCGCATTGACAGAGTTTCCCCAAAAAACGTTCACGTTCCCGTAAAATGCGTTTTTTGCAGCTTCAAACGACGCTACATCGACCAATACAGATAACGCGTAGCAATAACTACAGTTTGTTATTGAGCACATCTACGTGATGTTTCCAATTAAATAAGTTAAATAAGTTTTTATCTATAGTAATACCAAGAAATTTAGTATTATTTACCTCATGAATAACGTAATTTTCACAAGTTATGTGTAAATCTAAGTAATTTTTTTTGTAATTACCAAACTGCATATATCTTGTTGCAGAATTATTTATTTTTAAGTTTAGTGATTTAAGCCTGGTAGTAAGACCGTTCAATGATTGTTTATGACAACTTCGTAGTCAATTTTTTTTTTTCCCTTATTAGTAAATAATATTGTGACATCATCAGCGAACATAATAGGTATACAGCGTGCATAACACCGAGTAAGATGTGGCAGTTCATTTATATAAATTATAAAGAGAAGAGGACCCAATACGCTACGCATGGAATTAATAAGTATTTCGTACAACTGGAAGGCTTACTGTGTATTGAAGCGTGCGCCGAGCGAGATGTCATAAATCTTGGTCCGTCTCTTTCTGACTAGTGGTAGACCTGTGGTAATAACAAACAGAGATGACGCCATATTATTTTAGTGTTGCCTAATGTAAAACAAATAAAACTTTCCAATAATATTTAAATATCGTGAAATAATATAAAGACTTTGATTTATTTGCGACCTATTGCATTCATAGTTGGTATGGTATTATTTACAAACATCTTATAATATTCATGGACAAAATGACGTATTGTTTTTATGCCAATTTTTTTTTATAGTCAACTACCGTATTGTATCAAATATCTCACATGGCAATTGTGCGAAAGGGACACACCAAGAAAGAAGATGTCTCACTTGAGCTCAGATCTCTAAGGAGATATTGGTTATTTAAAAAGTATTTTATTGCTATTCGTTTAACGTTCATTTTGATATGTCAAAATAATTGCAGTGAGCTTTCCAGTTGTACGAAGTACTTATTAATTCCATGACGCTACGCAATAAATGTTTAAGGCTTTAAGGCGATCACTCTATCATTTGTGTATCGATTTTGATGATGATTTTTTTGTTAGAAAGGTGTCTCAGTACTGGTCCAAATTTTTTTTTTTTATTTTTTTTTATTTTTTATTGTGACTCGGCAAAATGACTGCACCGCGCCTGATGGAAAGTGCGAATACAGTCCAGAGATGAGAGTAACGGATGGAAAACACAAATATCTTCACTCCGTCACTATCATTTTGCCGGTCTGGCCAAATGCTTCTTCACACTACGTTTGAAGGACCCGATGTTATAGAGGGGAGGGAATACATGCGCCGGGAGTTGGTTCCACAATTTGATGGTTCGGCATAAAAACGAATTGCCAAACTTTTTAGTGCGGGACGGTATTGAACTGACCGTCCATCTGTGGCAACGCAGTCCGGCACGGGTGGTCCGCTGATGGAAAGGAGAGGAAGGGATAAGGTTGAATAACTCTTCAGAGCACTCACCATGGAACATTTGACAAACCTCTAAGGGTGGCATATCAGAGGAGGAATCTGGTTAACTGAATTTCACCGACATTCCGCTCACCGATTTCTATAAATCTTGAGGCATTGATGTAATTCCAATGAAATTAAAATGTTATAATGACCTAGAGCCGGTCTGATGATGGAAATGGCAGACAGAAGACAGGGACTCCTCAAATGTGCCTCTATATCTATACACTAAGACTGTAGAGAAGCTTTCTTGTGTTTAGGTACATATTAAAGGTCTTCAATATTCGTTTCAATTATTATTGGACAGATTGGGGTAGATACGAATGCACCGAAAGCAGATAAACACACTTTTCAAGTCAGTTTTGTCTAATAAAAAAGTTTTTCAAAAATTTTCACTGCAAAATCGCTCAACATTTTCTAATAGAATCAGTGTGTGTTCAAAAATTTTTATGCCTTTGTATTAACGAGGAGCATTTACAAACGGACGAGAATAAATAGGGCGGGACTTCAAACCCTTTTTTTTATCGAATGACAATAACGTATGCAAATGCAGACATGACTTCTATTGCATCGAAGTACGATGTCAGTGATGCACAGGTCGTTCTTGTGGCTACTTCGGAACATTACAAATTTGTATAGAGATTAAGTTATAAAATAAAGACAGTGATTCCTGGTGATATATTTATTATAATATTAAAATTTTAGTTTACAATAATAAAATAAGGTAAGGGGTTTATATTCCATAATGCCAATTGTTACATAAATAATTTAAATTAAAAAAATTCGCATGAAGTATAATTTTATATACAATTTCCGAAGTATATTGAATGGATATAACAAAGTATTAAATGAATATTACGTGAAAAGGAGAATAATTTAATATTATAAAGACAATAATAAGTATTAAGACGTGAAAGTGGACAATGACGAAGTTCTATAATAACTTTTCAACTATGCATTTGCAGAGAGAGTAAACACTTCATCTGGTGTGGCCATTAATGCAGTTAAAAATTATAACATGAACTCTAATGCAGACTTTTTTCATAACTAAACAGGGATTTATTTGCACAAATTAAATGTTTCGTAGTTGCTTGCTTAGTTTCTTTTTTTTAAGTTTTCTTTAAAATTATTCATTTTTTTGTTTTTGTTGGGTTACTTTTAGGATGACATTTATTCAGGCTCGTTCATCCTAAGGCGAGCGAAGTCCTCAAACACGATATTGTCTTCCTCCTCGTTGGTGTATAGAGAATTCTCGTAGCGATGTCTTTCGATGGATTGCATCTTCTTCATCGCGTTAAAGCGCTGGCGTTCAACGGTGCCTAGAGCAATGTATACTTAATTAATTTCCCTTAAATATTAATCAATACGGAGAAAAGAACGGCCATCTTGGCAAATTATCAATTTTAATAATTATAAACAACTTTAAAAACTTAAATGACTGTATAATTTTCTTTGTGTTGAAATATTACCTTCAGCTGGATGCAGTAGCTTGAATGGCACATCGGTTACGAGCTCTCCGCCTAGAGTTCCGCAGTTAAGCTTTACTCGGACGGAGTAAGAAACCACAATACCAATGGCATCAGCTGGGCATTTGCCTTCCACTACCAAGGTAGAGCTGGCCAGGTTCACATCATCTTCCTTCAGGTGGCCGTCCAGAGCCACGCCTGTTACAAAAAGTGTATAGTTGAAATCGTTTTTGGTAACCTACCCAAGAAGTGCGTGTAATTTAACGCGTAGAGTTATTCCAAATACAAACCGCGGATGTCTTTGTTGCTGCGAGCCAATGGAACCAGGTAGAAGGTCTTCGACAAACTTGCTCCAGGTGTGATAGGGCAGCCTTCACGGCTTTCTAAAGAGGCAACATGGCGGCTAAATTGAGAGTTGATCATAGTAATCTCAACGTGTTGCACGACCATGCAGCGAATATTCCTCACAGCTTTCCGTGAGTTGTTGGAAACAATGATGTTCGCTGCAATCTTCTCGCCATGGTAGTAGATCTCACGATCTAAGGTCACTTCAAGGTTGATCTTGCCATTGCTGAAGGTGAATCCCTTGCTCACAAGAGAGCTTGGGAGACGGCGACCGCGAGAAGAAGGTGCGTGTTGCAGCTAAATATGAAAATCAGTAAGTTGGCTTAACGTATTTGGAACTGTAACTTTAAACTAATAATAGACTGAAAAATTCTTCACCTTCTTGATAGCAAGAGTAACAGAGCTACGCTTGTGGCTCTTCTGATCTTCATTCTCAGCAACATAAGTCCTCACGCAGTACTCAACTCCCATAGGTTTGCCTTGATCTTCCTCGGCAGGTTGCAGAGTTACCTATTCAATAGTTTACTTTTATCAAAAACTCTAGTTGGAGTGATATTTGTTATTTGAACCAATTTGAAAATTTTACCGAGCTAGGCGCCATCTCAGGGAAATTGAAGGTGAAAGGGAAGGCGTTAGGGCCAAGCTTCTTCAGCAACTTCTCTTGCACAGGAGTCAGTTCCATCTTCGAGTTAATCATTGGGACGACTTGGTCCTGGCCAATCACCATTTCCTTGGAAAACTTCACACCCATCACCTCATCTTCCTCCCTACCATAGCGGTACGTCGTCACAAGCTAAACAAGAAATTGGATATTATTAATCACTGCACTTGTTTAGAATCGCACTGAAGCACTTCACTTTGTACCTGACTATAAATTTTTCTTCCTTTCAGGTACTCGGTGTCAACAACCACGACTCCATCAACGGGATCGCAGTAATCCATATGATCAATGAAGTCGCGTTTGCCAAGGTACACCGTAATTTTTCCATTGGGAGTTGTTTTCTTGAAAACTTTTACAGCAACCACGAAAGCTAGGGAAATGTAGTCAAGCATTTTGCTTGATTTTTAAAATCAAATTGTTTGAAATTGGGAAGCACAGGGAATTTATAAAAAGTTTTGGAGTTAGCGGAGTGTGAAAGTTTTGAAGCGTTCACCAGAAATGACATTCGTAAAAAATATTGCTCTTATATAGAGGAACATGTGAGGTTTCTTGAATGAAATAACGACATAATAGGATTTGGATGTAGGATGTGGGAGTTCAAATAGGATTAAAAGTCGCATGACGATGACGCATCGTTTGTTTAGTCGTATTTAAATCGATTTGGCGCATCACTAAACAACTTTCTGAACGTTACCCCAACACCATTCGTCGTTTTGACGTACAATTTGTTTGACATTTGAAGATCCGACCGAAATAATTTTATTGGGGTATTTTTGACTATATTTCACTTTGTTATTAATAAGCTGAAAAATCTGATTCTATAGGCTAATTAGAATCCTATTAGAGATGCAGACAGTCACGTGTACTGAAAGTAAACACCCCTACGTCAGCAAATTAGGCAGAAAATGTAACTAAAACTCTGTGAGTTCCTTCATTGTTTTCTTTTGATTTTACAGTTTTTTAGGTATAAGAGAGTATATTAAAATTTCTACAGACATTTAAGTAGGCTGTAGAACTAAATAACCTCCCCTTTGATTGTATTTGAAAACAAAATTACTCTGTTCTTTGCCTTGGTTAGCATATTATTAAGCAGTGTTTCGAAGCCATTTTATGGTACACATTAACTACGTAAAGCCTACACATTGCAATTGAAGACTGGTATTATGGAAAACTGGTGAATAAGCTATAGGTGAAGGCTGAAAGTTAATAATGCAGTCTTTAAACATTTTTGTCCACATCATTTGTGTTTTGTGGAAAAATATGAAGTTGTTTAGCAATTTTTCAATTTCGCAGCTATACAATCGCAATGCCGACATTCCTGACTCCAGGACGGCATGGGTACAGTGTGCGGTTCTCGCGCACCAGGCCTGACGCGCTCGCAGTCGCCACTAGTCAGTATTACGGGCTTGCTGGTGGAGGAACACTGTTCTTTCTAGAACTAGCTCCTGATGGTACTACCTTATTGGAGTTACAGAAGTTGGAGTGGAGCGATGGACTATTTGATGTGGTAAGACAATGTTGTAAACACATGGGCAATATTTGGGTTAGTTTTCTCTACCTAAATTTGGTGGCAATTTTTATTATTGAACTAACTATTTTATGATAATATTCTACAATATTTAAATAATAGAAATTGTCACCGAAGTTAGGTAAAAAAATCTTACTTAAAAATTATCTACATATTATTCTTATTATTGTTAGGGTGGGATTACATAGGTTGTGCAGCCTTATATCACCACAACTAGTAATTTACTTATTTCGGCCACTGAGGAGTAATGCTCACATTACTACGTTCCGGTTTTGAACAGTAGGAGTGCTAGTGAAATTACAGGCACATGGGACTTGTCAACTTATGTTTTAGGGTGATGGGCGCAAAGGCAGTGCCCCTCAGATATTTATGATTTAATGCTTTAAAGCTCTTAGTGGCACTGCAACCGTCATTACCACAGAGTACAGCTTGTTCATCCTATCACATGGTATGGTATGGTAGGATTTTCTTTTTACTTCTTTCGATGGGAAGAACGCTTGCCCAGGGTTTACGGACACTCATCACTAGGCTACAGGGGCATATTATATATATACTTATACTATTTATTAGGATACTTTTGCTGCTGTAATATTTAAGTCAATTTGACACCAGCAACTAACACTACATTAAGTTAAAAATTGAGTACACAAAAGGAACCATGCAACGTACCATTCTTTTCATGTACATCTGGTGCACCCTACTCTGGTGCAACTACCTTGTGCAAATTAGAAAATCCTTTCACAATGGCAAGCATACGTTTATGCTATCAATATGATAAGAAGAAAAATTTATTGAATAAGTAAACTTTTCACCAGAGCCCATAATAGTGTGGATTGTGTGCCTATGTGTTCCTGGGTCCTATAACTAGATTTTTATACTGTTGTCATAGTTGCACATGCAAAGCAATCAACGCCATTAAACACTTAATATTCATTTATTTATCTCGTCAATAAGCATACATTTAACTTCTAGATCCTTTGAAAGATGTTGTTTATGAGATGAATGAGGTATTAATTGACAACATCTACAGTCACATAATGGATTGTACAGTTACTGCCATCAGGAAGCCGTCATTGACCTTCAGCGACCAAACTAGGAACACATTAGTAGGCACCCACTCCATGTACGTGATAGTGAAAGTGTATGTAAATACATTCATGGATTAGCAAGCTGTAATGTATTAGAATAATTTAACGAATACAATCAATCGAGTGCAAATAATTACGTGTTCTTCTTGTCGTTTCAAAGGCGTACACTATAATGCTTGCTGTCGTGAAATGTTTTGCCAATCGGCGTAACATTCATGCTGATAATGTTGCCTCGGATGCGTCAGACGTACAGGATAGGAATGGTAAGTCGTGCGGGGAGGCTCTGTTCGTGCACCCCATTACGTGTTAAGCGACCCAAATTTCAATATTATCATTTTCTTTAACATTGAATTATCACAATTTAATTAAAGCCGCCGGTGACGATTTTTGAAAACAGTGAGCCATATAGAAGAAAATGTTGCAAATACAGGAAATTCTTTTTTAAATTTCTTAGGTAAGCTTTTGAGAATTATTTAGTAAGGACACTTTGATACTGGAAGCACAAAGTTTCTAAACTACATTCTAATCTTAGTGGTCTATAGCGCTTAGCCAGTGTTTACACCCTCTCCTTAGGGAAGATGTATGATACATGCCCAGCAGTGAGACATCAACGATACAGTCAAATACATGTGACTTTATTACATTCTAGCTTCCTACATTGTTATAACAACTTTATGAGAACCGCCTTACTATGGCTTCGGAGTGGTTATGTGTAATCTCTAGCGTCAGCTCTTAACAGGCTTATTGAACCTTTTATAGACAATTGACTTAAGTCATTGAAACTGTTTTCGTCATGTTTAATTTGTGTTTTTGTGTATTAACAGATTATTGTTGATTATTTTCATAACAACTTTGTTTCGTCAATAGTATTTTATGCAATTCTTATATCTTAAAGCCGAGTACCGTGTTTAGGCCATAGGTACGAGATTTTAAGACCTAATTATGAAATGATTGGTTACAATACTTTTTCTACGAGTAAATAAAATAATGAAATACAATCAATAATAAAATTAATGTATATTTTCATAACAATCCATGACAACAAACTCAGCTTTTTTAATAAATTTTCACCCATTTATTTGGGTACATACTTAATACATATTATTGGGGAAATACAGCCTTTTCATATATTTACACGAAAGCGAATCAAACGCCACAAAACAAAAAACCAAAAAATATAATAGAATCTTTTTTTATAAAAGTTTATGGCCTGGTTGCAAGACCTTTAGGCCAATTTAACCAATCAGGAGGCAGTAGAGCGTTCGCGTAGCGTCATATTTGATAGTTTATTGAGCAAAAATACGACTTTATTTATTTTAAACTTTACGAGTACCATAGATAATAGAATTTTGGTTCAGAATTAAAGTTAGTGCCTTTGAGGAGTAAAAAAACATAATTTAGGTCAATATATCGACAGATATATTCTAGATTATCTATCAGTCATCATCTGCCTATCGCAGTCCACTGCTAGACATAGGCCTCTCCCAATGTGCGCCATTTCACCCGGTCCTCAGCTTGCCGTATCCATGTGCTGCCAGCAGCCTTTCACGGATTGTCACTATCTATCTATCTATCTTTCATTATTATTATTTCCTTAATGGCGGCCACTGGGCTTAGGCAGCAGCAAGCAAGGTATTTATTTTTGGAACCACTTCTTTGACGGACTGCTGTCGTGGAAATCATACCTGAGGTGAAAAAAACAATCACTGACTAACAAAAAACTAGATCATAATAATATTAGAGCAAATAAAATCACACAAAATGTTAATAGAGGGAAAATACACATAATTCCTTAGAAGGGATATTTATTTGAAAGACAGAAAGAGAACTGTTTATTACACAAGCGCAGACACGCATATAAACAAAACAACAGAGGAACAATAATAGTAATTATAATAAATCAAAATTAATTTTTTTAGGCCCTCGGAGAAGCGAGTTTAAAATAAATAATGATACAATAGTAATAATAATAAAAGAATTAAAAAAAAACAATAATAATTTAAATAATTGATAATGCAGTAGGTACCTAATTCACCGTCATGCGTGTCGTGGCTGGTGCAATCGGGACTTGCTCAGCTTTAGCCACAAAAAGGCTTTTTTTAAACCGTTTCGTGGCGCTGATTTTCAGCAATCCAAAGCGAGTGAGCCACTGACAACAATACATAACTCAACAATAAATAAATAAACAGATAAGAAATCCGACATAATAGGTAGTGTACATACAACTACATACACATGAGAAATACTTATAATATGTAAATAACGTATATCAATAAAATAAACTTAAATTCGAATATTTTTATACAAATTTGATAATATATGAAATGTAAAGGTAATTTTGTGAAGTATTTATTACGGAAAAGAAACAATCTGTTACTGGTAGCATTCTGTTACCCGTACATATATATAAAGTTTGGGGACTTTTTGGCTCACCGCCCACTTAGGCAAGATAAAAAAAATTTAATGCCCACCACCACAAGAAATAATTGAAAACCAATATTTTTTATGTCAACTTAACATAAATAATCACAAGGAAAAAGTTATATATGTATGTAGAGTACTTTATATAGATAATTCAGGTTTGTTTTTCAAATGTGATAGCACCCCCTGGACAGCATCAACACCCCCCTATTGGTTCCAAGGCCCCTACCCTAGGACACTTCAGCGCCCACTGGGTAGGGATCACTCTGGGAAACTATGATTTCACCTATTTTCTTATTATAAGAATGACAATAAACGCCTTGTCCTCTTGAAGTACAAAAATAATATAACTATATGCAATTGAACAAAATAAACAATACGTGTATTAAATATTAGATACAACATTACTGACATTGCAATTCATTCCAAAGTGCCATAATCAGTAAGTACAGAATAAATAATTACGTTTCATTGTAGAGCTGTGAAATTAGTCAATGTCTTAGGCTACTCCAGAAATTTAATTCGGCATGCGTTTACATCACAAGTCAATTTAGAAAGAGCTAACAAAATTACACAACAAGTTATTTCTGTCATTTTTTGTGAAAGAGGCAGCACTGGAATATAAAACTGCTTTAGTTTGCTTTTAACAGCATAGATGCCAATGTCAGAGTATTTTTTATGACACCACGAAACAGGACAAGTAAGTCGTGGTGGTAAGCGACATGCCTGTCCATAACAGTTGCAGTGCTATACAGGGCTTTAAATCACAAAGATCTGGGGGCACTTCCACTGCCGTCTCCCTGAGATATAAGTTGACAAGTCCCATGTGCCTGTAATGTAAAATGAATTATATATATTAATATTATATATTAATTGTCATTTATTAAAAGGAATTCAATTTAAAATTACCTAATAATAATATTTCTTGTCATATAGTACATTGTTTTCTTGTATAGTACATAACTGTAGTAAGAGTTCAGAGAATTCAGGCACTTTACGTGACACAGGCAGAAGAACTTTCGTTTTAGAACCCAGTTTGTAAAAAGATTATTCAAGTTTCTTTACGTATTGTCTCATCTTTATCATTGCATTGTTTTTTTGCGGGAAGAGGAATGAATATTCTTTGATTTCTAAGATTGACATTGGCTTGACACGTTTGGATACGTCTCTGATACAAACTCACGGCGCGACATTGTTAGCGGTAGCACTTTGTGGTTCCAATTCATTTTATTAACCGACTTCAAAAACGGAGGAGGTTCTCAATTCGACTGTATGTTCTTTTTTTTAGTATGTATGTTACGCGATAACTCCGGTATTGGCGAACCGATTTTCATGATTATTTTTTGTTGGAAAGAGGGTATTTCCATAGTGGTCCCATTTCGAAGAAAATCATCCACCTCAAAGGGTGGCTGTTCACGCATGAAGATTCATTTTTATAAATAGCGCCTAACTTTAATTTAGGAGCAATTACTTTTAGCAATTATTTAGTTGATTTTGCTATTTCTCCAATTCAAGGCGTTTTTCTCTCGATATACTTTGAGTAGTGTCGTAGTGAGAACCTATTTTTATTATCTCCAGTGTCAATTCCTGTATAGTGGCGAACTAGGGGATATTTCAATGAAACTTAGCAAGTAATTCCACGTACTTTTGAGGTCGGTTTTTTTAGTACTCTGTACTGAGATTATAAATATCAAGACCTATATGTGTATATTTCTCAAAATAATTGTTGTGGTTATTATTACTTTGAACCCTCTCTACACGCTGCAGTTGATATTGTTGTAAGGTATTAAGTTGAAGGCATGTTGTAGGGTATGAATTTGTGTTCAGACATGGTCGGGCACATCAGACGGTGCGGCGGCATGCGGCGCAGGCGATGGCGCAGTGGTCGTATGGCGCGTGGGCGTGTCCGCGCCGTTGCGCGTGTTCCGCGGACACAGCGGCGAGGTATGCAGCGTGGACTGGCCTAGGGCGCATCTGCTCAGCGCCAGCTGGGACACCACCGTGCGACTGGTGAGATATTTCCACATAGTGTGGTTTGGGTGGTATAGATTTGACCTTTATGCTGAAGTTAGTACCTCTGCTATGAGTACATGACGTTGATAGGCGCTAGCGTAAAATATTTGTCAACTTTGTATAAAGTAATTGTTCGCAAGAACTAACTTTGTGTAAATAATAGAGTTGCCACGAATATTCAGTTACTACTCGGCTTATTTTTTGCTATTGGGTCGAATGTCGAAATATTATTCGGCCTGCCGAATATCGAATTAAAAAACCGGAGGAAGAGATAAGAAAAAACAAACAACATGGATTTTTTATTAATGCTACCGCATACATTGTAAAAGCGTGATTGCTCGTTTCTTTACCTGAAGGATCGAAGAAAATGTAATTTACGTAAAAAAATATTTTTCGAAGAGATCAAAAAACTTGCATTTCAAATGAAAACTACTAACTACCTGCACGTAGTTTACTCATGACGAAATAAACACTAACAAAATCAAGTACTTGTTATTTGCAAATAAAATACAATTACGTTTTTGAAAGTTAACCAAACTGAAGTGAAATATTCAATTAATTTATTCATGAACTAAGAACATATATATTGTAAGCTTGTACATTTTAGTTGTTTTTTCGTTTCATTGTTCAAAATTATTTATCATAACATTTATAACTGAAGTTTATACTTAAGTGATTTTTTCGTCGTGGCTTAACCAGGCCGAATAGCGAATAGTATTCGGCCAATATTCCGCTATTCGGACACACCCTTGGTCGAATATGCGGTATACTATTAATTGCAATACAAGTAAATAAATATTTGTATGCGGTAGCTAATATATAATACAATAACAACTTACTGTAATGTCATGGTAGACGTACTGTACGTTCTTGCAGTATTGCGTACCTAATTTATCATGGCTGTTTTTATGAACGGGTTAACGGGATTGATTTTTTATATATATTCACACATCAAAAGTGTCTAGAGATCAAGGTATTGTTTGTACATATTTGAATACATATTAAAATTAAATAAAAATATCTGTATAAATTTATTAAATTATTTGTTTATTTTTAAATTATGACATTGACCAAATAAACAATTGGTGTTATAACATTAATTAAAAACCTGATTTTCAGTAATTGGCAAAAACGTATATCGGGTACGTTTGACCTAGACACTTGATGTGTGTATATAATTTTTTGGACACAATCTTACCTGATATTATGATATGGTGAAGCCTGCATGCGAAGATGGTTGACAACCCCTTCCCACAATCACTATGGTCAAAACTTTTCTCAGAGAGCCCTGCTTAGTAGTGGAACGTATAATAGGTTGATGAAACAAGGCTACAGGGTAATAGCCTAGCAGTGGCGAGGCGTTCGTGTAGCTCGATTTTAACCGGCTCGCCTAAAATTTTCCACGTATTATCAAATACTACATTTTGTGCTCAATTTTATGTGTAGAATAAGTTAACCAGTGAAATGAAGTATACTAGTACCTGTGTGCTAGTAATTTCTATGTATGTGTCGGTAGGGCGCCACTTATTTTTAAGGGAAGTGCTTTTTGATTATCACTAATATCAGGTTTCTTACCACGGTATGACTTCTTTTTATTTTCCCGATATTTCGGAACGGTTGCACGCTCCATGGTCACGAGTTGACTCAAAAAGAAGTCATACCGTGGTAAGACACTTGATATTAGTGGTAATCATTTAGTGAATAACCACGGAAGTGTTTTTTGTTTTGCTCTGGCTTTACTAACTACAATTTTCACCTAGCTGCGAAAATGTAATGGTTGTTTAAGTCTCTTTGGTATTATGACCGTTTCAGTGGGACCCGGACCGCGAAGCGTGTCTCAGCACTTTCGCAGGTCACTCGCAGCTGGTCTACACGGCAGTATTTTCCCCCCATTCACCGGCTACGTTCGCATCGGTATCTGGCGACGGCCACCTCAAGCTGTGGTCGTGTACTGAGCCATCCCGACCCGCGGCGGTCGTCAAAGCACACGAGGCTGAGGTGAGTGACCTTTATCCCGTCTGGATTGGGTTCTGTTTGCTACGTTCCGATATCGTGGTCGTGCTGCAGGTGCTGTCGTGCGACTGGAGTCGCGCGGAGACGCACGCGCTGGCCACTGCTGGCTCGGACGGGCTGGTGCGCGGCTGGGACCTGCGCCGGCTCACGGCGCCCATGTTCACGCTCAAGGGTGAGTTTTAATAACCGTGTACAAATTCATAGGTAAGTAGTAAATACTTCCCTGGACGAACTCTTTCGCAAGAGGCTCTACTGTTACTAAATACTTGACTGTTATTAAATAATTTATTTAAATAGTCCCGCAAACGCTAATGAGTCAGAATGTCGATAGGTAGGAATATCGTATAGAATTGTAGTTTCTTCACTATTTTTGAGTAGCATGTATAGTTTATAGTACCGTAGTTTATATTGTCCGAGATACCTAGATTCAAAAGGTGTTTATTATATGGTTATTCATTGACAGGGTGCCATCGTTAAGTGTGCCCAGGCGATTGTTCCATAAATATAAGAGATATCAAAAAGCTTTAAACTGATGTCGATGAAATGATTCTTACATGAAACTGAGTCGATCAGCACTAAAAAAAAATATCAATTTTATCCATTTTTATGAACAACTCACACTTGACCAAATAATTGACTATGCCATTATATTTTTTATTTATTACTTTATTTATAGCAATTTTGTATCTTGTGTATCTGCTAACTCATTGTTACCTCTTACAGTAGGAAAACTAAAACCTCTCTACGAATGTCATATTAAATGTATGGGAGTGGTTAATGTCAAAACTGTGGATATGTCTAGTTTTATTTTTTTTAAAGTTATTGATGTCGATTTAGTCATTAGGTAACGTACTTTCGATATCTGTTTAAAACTTTTTTGATATCTCTTATATTTATGGAATAATCCCCTGGGCATGCTTAACGATTACACCCTGTATAGTATATTTTTTAATTTTTTTAATTCAAATGTAAGTGTGCATTTTGAATATGAAAAAACACGTGTTCATTGGTTAAAATAAATAAGTAACAACATGGACCAGTATAAAATTCGTCACCTTTGCACGCTGGACCTTCAGTTTAACAGCCTCTGTGGCCGAACGGTTAACATGCTGGACTGCCACGTAGAGGTCCCGGGTTCGATTCCCGGGCCGGGAGAAATATTAATATGACCTACATTTATTTATCTCGTTAGTTTGGGTGTAAATTGTCCATGGCACCCTCGCACTAGAGAAACCCTGTATCGCGGTAAGCGTTCGACCACGGAGGCAGTAATGTGTGTGAATTTTCAAGTGTGTGTGTCATTCTTATTATTATTAATTAATAGACTATCTGGAAAACCCAAGGGTCGGCAGCCACCTTGCCCATTGCATTATCATAGCCATACAAAGTGAGAATGTTGCCAGGATCTTGGGCACCTTACCGCTTTAATTCTAGTTTTAGTTTCTTGTATTACAGCTTTTATTGTACCTTACGTATTTTAAACTAGTTGATACATATTAACTAAAAATAACGTATAACTCACATATTTAAGTCGAACCATGAGATTCCGTCACCGCCGCGGAATCTCATGATTAAGGACCACGAATTGGTTCGAAACATGTCGAGCAAAAATTTGACTTAAATACGTGAGTTATCCGTTAATTTTAGTTAATATGTCTGAGTCTCACGGGGGGTTTCTATTTAAAATAGTTGATACATAGGCAGATATAGGGTCGCACATAAGTCAAAAAAGTATTTCTTTTTTTAAATTATAATTATTATATTTTTTGTGTTCTTTATAATGTTGGAAGATGTGAAGAATGATATGCGGAGCATATAATACGGATAAGAATGATGTATGGAGAGTTTGTGCGTTATTAGTTAATACTAATTTATTATTGAGTTGTTTCTAAACTGTCTTAATGAATTAATTGATTTTGAGAGAGGCCACTGTTATAGAAAGTCATCGAAATGCAATTGTTGATGAACGCGTATAAGTACAATGCAATTAATTATTCGATTTTATATTATTTCAGGTTGCGAATGCGCTGTTAGAAGAGTCCAATTTTCGCCGCACGCGCCTTCTGTCATCGCGGCAGTGTCTTATGATTTCACAACGAGGTATTTTCTTGTCATAATGTAGAATAACTATATTATTGTTTTCGCGAAAATGAAGTTTACATGGCGATGTTTTCTTTAATGATAAAAGCGAGTAATTGGTGAATTAAATTCCACCTGATTTGAAATATGTAGTGGTGCAACACTTTATTGTCATTACACCTCCGAAGTAGGACTGAACGTCGTATTCTAGAACTCTACTCAATGCTCAAGTCAGGATTTGAGTATGGTTCAAAGCACTCGAAATCATACTCAAGTACCTGCCATTAGGGTCGTGCTTGTGTTTCCACTGCAATCCTAACTTGAGCATTGAATAGAGTTCTAGAATACTAGGGGTCGTGTTGTACTTCAGACAACAAAAAAATCTGTTATACGATTTTTGGCATTACAATCATATTTTTCGATTTTTCTTATATGCATATAAACTATTATTATAAACATATAAATTACTTTTATAAAGAGATTAACTACTTTTATAACGCGATAAATTTCTTTTATAACGAGATATATAGTAGGTAAGTTACTTAAGCTTATGTGCGTGCAATCTAAAAAATCCATTGTGAATAAAAAAAATAAAATGCGTATTAGGATATGGGACCTGAAGCGCGGCTGCGAGCCCCTGGAGACGATCAGGCACCACTCAGAGTTCACATACGGCCTGGACTGGAACGCGCTGCGGCCGCCGCAGATCGCTGACTGTGGCTGGGACTCGCTGGTGCACGTATTCACGCCAAGGTGCCTTGCCTGAGCAGGTACTGTATGACCTTGTAGTCTAACCTTGGCGAAATTATTAGATTTAGATTTATATTACAGATTTATTAGATTTAGATAAAATTTTAGTAGCAATAGAGCTCCTTGTGAATGTGTTCGTCCAGGGAAGTACTGCCAGCGTTCTGTATTCCGGTTTGGAAGGATAAGGGTGCTGGTGAAATTACAGGCACATGGGACTTGTTAACTGTGTGTGAAAAATATGTGGCAAGGTGACGGGCGCAGTGGCAGTGCCACTGTTATGGACAGGCGTGTAGCTTGCCATCAGGCGCTTGACTTGTTGTTATATATACACTTGGTATTATATATAAAAAAACACAATTGATAAGTAAATGAAAGAAAAAAAGTAATAATATAATAATAATAATAATAAAATTGTTTATTAAGTAACATAATGTACAGAGAAAACTAAAGACTACTTATGCGATTTAATGTAAAAATAACACATGTACCTGAAATAGGAAATTCCTGTATTTCAGGTAAAAAGTACTACTAATTATAAACGATACTGTTAATATTATAAATACTTTTTAGGAGAATGTTATGAAATAAAATTAAACAATAAATTGCCAATCAATAAAATGTACACCTAAACACGATAACATTTATTTTACGATAATAAATAAATTCTCTGTATCCTCATAGGACATATTTTGAAGAGCTTCTTGGAGAATTTTCTTTACTTTAAAGCAACAGAAATTATAAATGGAATATTTGGCGTTTAATTTATTGTACAAAAATGGTCCAAGAAACACAAAAAATCTTGAAATAAAAGTATATTTTGGTGATATAATTTTGGGGCAGACAATATCTTTTCGTCTTTTATCAGTGTTTTCAGTAATATATGGGAGCAATATGTGCTGTTTGAGGACTGTGGACTTAATAAATAATTACCTTACAGTTAATACTTTACATGACTTATACAGAAGGTTATAAAGTAATAAAATAACGTATGAACTAACATGATCGTAGTTTTGCGAAAATGGCACCTAATCACTTCGTTAGTTGATAATTTGTTCTAAAATTTACTTGTAAAATGAAAACTTTTGCTGTTGTGCTTGTTGTTGTTGAGAAATTATAGTAATAAATTAAACAATTCATCGTTCCTGAGGTGACAACAGCAAAACTTTTATAAATTTGGAGAAAATCAGAATCCGGATTTGAACCCACGGCCGATGCTTGATAGGCGGTTAGGTCAAACCACTAAGCAACCACGACTTGAAATTTAGAATTTTGTTTTCTATTGTGTTTAAAAGTGGTTATTTATTTATTTATTTATTTATGTACAAATGGCGGACTTAATGCCATAACGCATTCTCTACCAGTCAACCATTGGGCCAAACAGAAAAAAACAAAAGGTTGGTGCTACACTTAAAACAGAACAAATGTCATAAGCCTAAATTTTATGGTTAACTTATACAGTATAACGCGCTCCCGCTCCGTGTAAGACAAGCTCAGACCAAATTATCTTTCAAGCGCATGTTGCGCAAGCATCTGTTTGACAATTGTCAAAATTAAGACACTGTATAATGTTGCTTTTGGGTACATATATCATATTATTTATTATTATAATATATATGTAAGTTTATTATGTATGTATAATAAGTATGTTTATAGCATGTTATTTATTTATACCATACAAATTATCGATTAGTTTTCTAGTATATTGTCCTTCTTGTTTAAGTGTAGCACCAACCTATTGTGTTTTTTTTTTCTGTTTGGCCCAATGGTTGACTGGTAGAGAATGCCTTAAGGCATTAAGTCCGCCACTTGTACTTCAGTGTATTGTACAATAAAGTTTAAATAAATAAATATAAAATAAACATAATACAGCATAAACATACTCAATATATATAATATTAATTAATAATATATAAGTAACTAGATGCCGCGCGATGCGCCGGGCCGCTAAAGCGGCCCGCGAGGGCTTTCTTTATATCTGGTGACAAATTGGGAGTTGAACTTTATATTTCAGTAGACAATCCTCTTTGGTTGAATTTGGGTGGGAGGGAGCAGGATTAGATAGATAGATAGATAAAATCTTTATTCGGTTACTGGCTGATCCAGTTTAGTTACATGTAGGGGTAGTTGGTATAATCGCGTCAAGTCGTATCTTTAAATATCTTAGAACAATCCACTCGTATATCATTGACAGCTGCGAAGAGTCAGAGAGGAAAGTCAATTGTTTATGGCGGCCATTTTGAATTTGCCATATTGGAAAATTTTTGATCCCAGTAGAACCTGACCAGGGTCCTTGACATATTTTGTTTGAAAGTCATACACCGCCATTTTGTTTTTCGAATTTTGAATTTTTTTCACTTCCGGTAGAAACTGCCCAGGTTGTGGATGAACATTTGTTTGGAGACTTTGAGCCAAGACGTATACATTGGCCAGGCAGCTGTGGTCTTACCTGATGCGGAGCATATTTTGAAGGTTTCGATACTTTTTCATATTCACTAAGTCCGTCCGACTATAATTACTCTACATCATTTCTACCCACCCGCCTGTATTCTGGGAGAAAAATGACGCCAAAGAGCAGACAATTCACATGTATGGCGGCCATCTGCGCGGGCCGCGAGGGCTTTCTTTATATCTTGTGGCAAATTGGGAGTTGAACTTTATATTTCAGTAGAATCCTCTTTAGTTAAGTTAGAGTGGGAGTGATCTGCGACGATTCAGAAAAGTCAATTGTTTATGGCGGCCATCTTAGAAAATAACGGAATCCAAATTTCGTTCACAGATACATACTATGAGCCTCCATACACGATCGGGTATCAAATTTCAGTCGGATCGGAGAACTTTTATTTCGGGCCGCCATTTTGAGTCCGCCATCTTGAAAATTTTTTTTACTTGCAGTTGGCTTGTTCTATTCTGTACATTTGTTTGAGCGCCTCACGTCTATCTCCAAACCTCGCCGAGATGTAGGCCTCGGAACACAGTGAACGGTAGAAAATGTATGGCGGTCATATTGGAAAATGGTGGAAACGAAAATTTGACCGCAAATTCCTATTACTGTCACCCGAATATGGAAAAATGTTAAATTTCAGCCGGAGCACCTTTTCACCGGGCCGCCATCTTGAATCGGCCATTTTGAAAAAATAATTTCGAAAGCCAGTTAGACCCTGTCACCGTCTACGATATTAGTTTGAACACGATTTACCTATCTCCAATAGTTTCCGAGATACAGGCCCCCGAAATTTGAATGGCGGCCATTTTGTTCTTCGAATTTCGGATTTTTTTCACTCCCAGTAGAAACTGCCCAGGGTGTGGATAAACATTTGTTTGGAGACTTTGAGCCAAGACGCATACTTTGGCCGGGCAGCTGGGGTCCTACCTGATGCGGAGCATATTTTGAAGGTTTCGATACTTTTTCATATTCACTAAGTCCGTCCGAGTATAATTCCTCTACATCATTTTTACCCACCCGCCCGTATTCTGGGAGAAAAATGACGCCAAAAAGCAGACAATTTACATGTATGGCGGCCATCTTGAAAAATGGCGAAATCGAAATTTCGATTCGAGATTTGTATTGCAGACTCCCATTCACGACCACACGGAAATTTGAACCGGATCGGAGCACTTTTATTTTGGGTCCCAATTTTGGGTCGGCCATTTTGAAAAAAATTTGTCACCGGCAGTTGACCCCCGTCGCCCTCTATGACATTTGGTCGAGCACCTTCCGCCTATCTTCAATATTTGCCGAGCTACAACGCTCTAAAATTTGTATGGCGGCCATCTTGCTTATTCGAATTTCGAATTTTTTTCACTTCCGGTAGAAACTGACCAAGATGGCGGCCATTTTTAGTTTGACGACCCTGCCGGTAGGTGTTATACTTTAGCCGCGCAGCCGGGGTCCCACCTGATGCAATCCATTTTTCGCAGGTTTCGGATTTTTCTGGTATTCACTGGAACCATCCGACCACGACTCCCGTACATCATTTTTACCCACCGCGACTCCTTCTGGGAGAACAACTATCTAAATCACTGGGCCAGTCAGTCAGTGGTAATCGAGCTATATATACAATACTTTTGAAATATTTCTTTACCACCAATTGGCTCTTACCATCTTCTATCATATTTGTTTGAACGTGCTTCACCTATCTTCAATACTCGCCGAGATGTAGGCCTCGAAACACATTAGACGGTAGAAAATGT
>NW_020654748.1:21843328-21872054 GCF_003589595.1 Hyposmocoma kahamanoa
AAAATTTGTATGGCGGCCATTTTGTTTTTCGAATTTTGAACTTTTTTTACTTTCCTTAAAAATTGCCCAGGGTGTGTATGAACATTTGTTTGGGCACTTTGAGCCTGGACGTATACTTTGGCCGGACGGCTAGGGTAGTACCTGATGCGGAGCACATTTCAAAGAGTTGAATAGTTTTTGACGTTCATATGACCGATATAACCATTACTCTCCTACATCACTTGTACCTATCCACCCTTCTTCTGGGCGAAAAATGACTCCAAAGGGCGAAAGTTTCACATGTACGGCGGCCATCTTGGAAAATGGCGGAATCAAAATTCTAACCCCAGATTTGTAACCTAAGCCCCCATACACGTCCGCATGCAAAATTTCGGCCGGATTGGACCACCTTTTTTTCGGGCCGCCATTTTGAGTCGGCCATCTTGAAAAAAATTTGTCACCGGCAGTTGACCCCCGCCGCCCTCTATGACATTTGGTCGAGCACCCCCCACCTACCTCTTGTAGTTTTCGAGATATAAAGCTCTGCAATTTGTATGGCGGCCATCTTGTTTTTACGAATTTCGAATTTTTTTCACTTCCGTTAGAAATTGACCAGGGTGGCGGCCATTTTTAGTAAGAACACCTTTCCGGTAGGTCTTATACTTTAGCCGCGCGCGTAGGCGTTCACCTGATGCAGTCCACTTTTCGAAGATTTCGGATTTTTCTGGTACTCACGGGACCGATCCGTCTACGAGTCTGGTACATTATTTTTACCCACCGGCACTCCTTCTGGGAGAACAATTATGTCAGTATCTAGATCAGTGGTAATCGAGCTATATATAGTATAATATATTACTTTTATCTCTATTTTGTCAGCTATATGGCGTTATCAAATTATTTCTTTTTTCAGGTTACATAAAAACAGATCTAGTGTCAAAAGGCTGTGTGAGATGCAAAGCAGTGCCAAGCGTTACGCACTTGTGAGTGCCAAAACACGAATTTTATTACATTGGTGCATTGGTATGAAACTGTACGGGATACAAACAGGGATTTTATAACGTGGTAATTGATGTAATAACAATATTTGAAGGGTCAGTGCAAGAATTTGCAACTCCGCATCGAGTTGTTCAATACGCGCCCTCGTAATACCCTATTCTAAGGAATATGAGGTGCGCTTTTGGTTCGTACTGAAATTCATTATAAAACAATTAAAAGTGCATCTTGAAGCGTTCACATAAGATTGAAATATGTAGTGATCCGAGCACATGTAATGACAAATTTGCAAGATTACTAAGTTTGATACATTGACTAAAAATTTGATGTCATTAATACAATGTTAAGAATAACTTGTTTTTACCAAAATGTGGGGCTTAAAGATTCTTCCGCTTCTCCCTACCATGTTTAACTATCTATGTGTAAAATAATTAGATCTATCTGTAGGCGGATTTACACTTGGTCGACAGGTCGCATTCGCTTGCCTGCCGAAGACTGCAACCTATTCAGTGTAAACATAATTGACCACCGTAGTTCGCAGCCGAAATCGACCGAGTCGACGAGGTGTAAACACTCGCGCCATTCGATTAAGCAAGTTTCAACGTGGCGGCTCCGTTCCACCACGATAATAATAATTATAAAGACATATTGAAAATTGTGTAAACTACGCATTGAATATCAGTTGAATTATACTTTAAGCAAGAGACTGGAGTTAGGTAACAAGTTTACTTATAGGTTACTGATCTCCAGCCTGCCATCCATTACACTTTTTTTAATGAACCTAACTGCACTATATAGTGAATGATACACGTGCTGAGGACCGGAGTATATCCGGATACCCGATCACGTTTCGAACTTGTATTTACGAGTATAATGATTTGATTTCGGCGAAGGCGGCAATCGACTCGGTGTAAATAACGCGTCGACCGCGCCGCTTTCGTCAGCCGAATTAGCTCGCCGAGAAGGTAGCAATTTACTTGGTGTAAACAGCTAGTCGAATGCGCACTCTTCAGCAACTTGAAGTAGTCTGCCGAAGGCGGCAGTCGATCCTGTGTAAACATGCCTTATCGGTGACGAAGAGTTGATATTCTTAGAAACCGCGTCAAAAATTTCAACGTAAAGGCGTTTGTGCAACTATCTACATAATATCGATTAACACCAATATAAAATAATATTGTAATCACTCGGCCAGTAAGGGCGGGTTCCGTGTCCGTCAGGATGGCTGGACCAAACGAGATGTACAAATTAAACTATGCTCATTATTTACTACCTACGTTCTACTATTTAGTACCTTTATTGATATATTTTCTACCTTTGCGCTAACGAAAATATTAAAGAAATAAAGTGGCCAGCCATTCTGACGTCAGGTTGACTGGACCACGTTTTTCATTGTTCTAGCAGTATATAATTTACTTTTTTTATATAACTATTTACTATCTAATTTCTACCTAAACATACTTTTATTCACTATTTTAGGAAGGTTCTATAAAAAGTTATTAAAAAAAACGCCTTTGCAAAACGTCTTTTCTAAAAAGACAGTTTATCTTCTCCATGTAATTTGCAGGCGCTTAGAATATGATCTTTGCCAGCAATGTTTTATAACAATTATTATATTAATTACTAGTTCAATTCACTATTACAAATGGTAATTCCATTTGTAGGTATTAAGGAATACGAACGAATTATAGTCAGTTATTTATAAAGCAAATACACGGAGAAGATACACTGTCTTTTGAGATGTTACCTTTTGCAAAGGCGTTTTTTTAAATAACTTTATAGAAGCTACCTAAAATAATGAAAAAAAATATTTTTAAGCAAAAATTAGGTAGTAAATAGTTTTATAAAAAGTAAATTATATACTGCTAGAACCATGAAAAACGTAACGTGATCCAGCCAATCTGAAGAATGGCTGGCCACTTTTTTCTTTAGTATTACCGTTAGCGCGATAGTAGAAAATATGTCAATAGAGGTATTAAATAGTAGAAAATAGATAGTAAATAATGAGTACAGTTTGATTTATATATCTCGTTTGGTCCAGCCATCCTGACGGAGACGCGCGTTCCAATTATGTCGTTACGTGTTATTTATCGTTGGAAGACTGTCGCTTTAGCCTGTTCCCATATCAGAACTGACTGACGTGGACGTATTTTTATCGTTGAACGACTGTCGTGTCTAGCTATTCCCACTGGATCATAACAACAATTTATCGGTTCACGGCAGCCACCTTGTCGTTGGCACGACAGAATCGTTTGATTTCGCCGAAGGTGCTGGGGCCGAAAGGGGGAGTGGGGAGCAGAACACGTGCAGACAATGATAAATAAAACGCGACGACAATAGTAGCTGCGATTATCTAATCGTGGCGACTTATTTACCGTCGAACGACTGTCGTTCTAGCTATTCCCATTGTCTCGACAGTCTGTCATGGTAACGTGGAAAAAGTTGTGAAGGACAGTTAATCGTGTTGTACTACATGTGAACAACTTCATTTAAATATACAACAAACCACGATACTTTAAACTGCACGATTATCTGTCGTCACGACATCATGGCAATGCCCCCTTACTCGGTGGACTTAACCAAAGAATACACCGAAAATCATAAGCAAAATATATTTATCGAGTTCTTAGGTTTTCGCGATTGTTACACAGGAAATGAAACTATTTTTCCGGATTTAAATCGCGTATATTTGTTTTTTCAAACAAACCGACGTTTCGGGCCCTTTACGTCTAATTTTGTCTAATATTGATGCAAACCACCCTATTTTTTTTCTCCACTGTAGTTAACAATAGTTATTAATTAAATACCTTATTTTTAATTTTACAAAGAAACATTCCAATTTACGCTACATTAGTTTTACAAATTATTTCATTGAATGATTTTTTTATTAAGTTCCATTTATTAATAATTAATAATAGAAATTAGAATAAACTAAAACATATTAATTAGTACTGCAGTCTTATGTCTGTTTGGGATTTTTTATTAGAGGAAATACTGGATCCCACACTGGTGGTACGGAGAAACCATCTTCCCTGTTGAAATTAAGATGTTTTTTAATTTCAATGGCCTCTCGCAGCACCCTGGGTAGATAACGGGACCTGTAAAGGGCCCGAAACGTCGGTTTGTTTGAAAAAACAAATATACGCGATTTTAGTTTCATTGCAAAATATATTTAATATATATTTACAGAAATATTTCCATAAACATAACACATAGGTACGTGCTAGTGATAGATCAGATTTTTCCGCCATAATTATTTTCACCAGAAAGGAATATAATAGCGTCATTCATAATGCAACTTACACTCTTACCAGCGAGGCAAGACAGTCTACCTTTCTCGCTTGCACTTGTGCGTTGCTAATATAATTATTCCTGTTCTTATTTCAATCGAATTGATCTGTCTATCCTTATTCTGTCTAAAAAAAATAATTTAGAATTTGCTGCTTGTACCTTTCGTTCTTCCGAAGGCAATATGGACTCTCCGTCACCGCTATCTGTATCTTTAAATTGAGTTTACAGTGTTGAAACAGCTATTGATATTGGTCAATTCGACACGGTAGACTCACCCTTGACGAGGGACTCAAGTGATCCTCTCAATAATTATTCTAACTTTTATAAATTATTATGTAAAAAATTAATACATTAAGGTTGAACCCCACTTACCGGCACGCTTCGTGATGCGTGAATAGGTATACGATTTCAAAGAGTTTTCTGTGTTTAAAATAACCTTTTGTCCCTAATGATCTTCGCATATAATATTAGCTTCTAGGATTTCTCCTCGATGCTTTTCAAAAACAATAATCCATACAAAATAATTTTCATTTTTTTATTGTATTTTTTGTATGTGCTTAATTTTATTGTTAACAAGATAGCGAGCATTCCACTAGTCACAATAATTACGTGACATGGGGTGGTGTATAATTCGATGAATTTGGCGTCAAAGGGTCTACGAAATACGAAACAATGACCGAAGATCGTGATTTGACAGTTTTTGTTATACCTTACTCCGAAACGTCAATAATGTCAGCTATCGTATCGAATTTTGACATTACTTTCATCGTAAAAGTCACACAATCACGTGGTATCGTGTTACGTGGTAGACCTCAAGATATACCTCAATTTTTTTAAGCCATTTTCCTGAAGATGTTTTTAACATAGGCCGTTTTGCTTAAAAACCATTACCAAGCGGTTTTTTTTTATTTTCGTATGTGTATTTGCTCTAATTGTGCATCGGTGGCATCAATAGTGCCGCGCCTAGCAAGTAGCATTAGCGCATCAATCACAAGATAAATTATAATACATATGCATGTGAAGCAAAATCCGGAGTGACCGGAAGAGGGCCCTGGACGGCGTTTTCCGAACTACTCAGAACAGTCTGAGTTAAACGTGCGATTCGGATTCGGATACGATATCGTTATCCAACAGCGTTTATGGAGTTAGTTTGAAATGGGAATAATGTGTCTTTAGACTACTAGCTACAGGAGCATTACTCAGGGTTACAAAATAAAAAAAAAATGAAAATAAAGTGGAAATTTGTAGAAACGGAAGTGAAAATGCGTCACAGGGTGTATATTTTTCGATTTTTTTTCCAAATGGTCATAATTTTTAAAATACATGACATAGATTTTTTTTTTGGATTTTTCTGATAACGGTTATGACCTGGCCTATCACCCCGTACCGGCTTGACGTCGTATTCCGGGACACCCTGTATACGTGTTTTAAGACTTTAAGGCCTAAAATATAGGAATACATTAGTCTTGCATTAAAATAAATTAATATAATTGAACAAAATCCAGACTTTACATAAAATAATAAGAGATTTCTATATTACATTCTTGCTTTGTAAACAATACTTCGGTAACTTCATTCGATAACTGTGTTCTGAATAACGTTTGTAGCCTTTGCCGGTCGAGAAGTGTGTGACGTCATTTCGGTTCGGTTTCGAATACGATGGTTAGACGTTCGATTCGGGTGTTGTGAATAAAAATGAAAAGAAATCGGTCGGAAAAACAACTGAGTTATCGTAAGTCCTGAGTGATATACGTGACTGCCAGAAGGTTATGCTTATAAATGTTCTTTTTAGCCTACAAAGTTAAGACAGGCGTTTCAACCGCTTCGGTGAGTGTATGAGATTCTGGGCGCGGTGCTGAAGCGTTCCGATAAGTGTGGATTACACCTTAGGTTAGAACCTTTTTAAGAGACTACTAAGTTAAGGTTGTTTATACTTTTCTTTATAAATTTAAGCATATTTTATATTTGTTAAACTATTCTATGTTAACTAAATCATATCTTTTAAACGCATTCCTATTAATTTGTCTATACGCACACTGTTGTATTGTATTAATAAATTATGTCCCTAGTATCTAAAGTGTGTAATTATTATGTATGCGATGTACTAGTATCACTGTTCAATTTAGTTATATTTATTATGAATTTGGTGTCTATTACATGGTTCAAATTAAGACCACGTATTTAACCCTACCTTTTCTATTGCGACCGACTCGAGCAACATAAACAAAACTAACTGCAACATGTAATCTATTTTCAATTTTATTAGTCAACGATATTTCATCATAAATTATGGTCATTGGTCTATAAAACCAAAATAAACTCCTATAAATATGACAATTTTATTGACGACTCCGGTCGCTCAACGATTTGGGCTGGGCGCGGGATGATGTCCTGGGTTCGATTCCTGTTAACACCAATTTGGTTAAATGAACATTTCTAAATTCTTCGGGGTATTCCGGGCAGTACACCGGAGTGAATTCCGTTACTCTGGTATTCAAAAGGCCTCGCGGGACTCATCGTACCATTAAGCGAACCTCTGGTGCAGGGAATTCCCAAGTTTGAGACCAGGTAATTGGAATTTCTGTTCGCATGCCCTTTCAACAGGCCTGCCTCTTAACAGAGTCGGTTCAGAAACGGTTCGGAAATGGTATAATCTTGTATATCACATATTAATCTTGTATATCGCGACGCACACTGCACCATAGGTGAAGCCGGCACTGCATTTATGGAAAGTCGGTATTTTGATCACCTGTCTGAATGGGTTCCACTCTCGTGGACCCCCATCAACATCTCATGCACCCATGTAGGTTGGAGTGGACCCCTGGGGGTTGATACATTATGTAACGTAACAATACGTCCCGCTTTTAAGCTTCGTGTCCCGCTGTCCCCAAGTACTTCATAATGTCCCGCTTTGAATAAACAGGACACTTGACATTAATAAAAAAAAAACTGTCATAAGCAAGTTCTATTTTTAAAACAAATGTACGAATAAGAGTATAATGGTTACGTTAGATACCACTTTGGGAATCGTCGGTTTAGATCATGAGACCCACCAAAAATCAAACAAAGAAACATTAGCGGCTAATTTATTCAACATTATGTACAAACCTATATTAAATCAGTGACTATTTGGGTTTACATTTTTTACTACAACTCATGATGTCATCTATGACGTCTTCCTAAATCAAAACAATCAAGGATCTCACGGACATCCTGGCAACAGAATTCACTATCACTATACTTATACAAAACTAGACAATTATACAATTTTTCCTAATACTTAGTCAAAATCCACCATTTTGTATGTCTACTACAAATTTAAATCACGAGACAGCACGCCACACACGAAAATCACAAATGTTACTCTAAGATGAAGTTAAATTTTTAATTGAATAATTGTACAGTGTTTGTAATACACATACACTGTACAACGTACTGTGAGTGCTGCTAAAGCACCGCACGGCCGTTTACGCAAGGCTTTTGTGCCGGGACTAAAATAAAATTTCATAACACATTTTCAATAACCTTAGTATTTGACACTCGTCCAGTCTTGTTTAAATTGTTAAGTCTGAATAAAAACGGACAAAGCGCTTGCGGGAATTTCGTTACAATCCTTTCATACAGCAAAATTTCTTATTGCCAGCCTATACACTGCATACACGAATGCGTCTTCGGTGTGTGGTGCGCCCTAATTGCGTCATTCGCATTTGTACTAAGAATTTATCTAGATAACGCAGTGTGGCTTTTTGCAACTGACGAAACTGAACGAAGGGTTGCAAATAGATCAAGGTATATTGTTTTTGAGCCGCCGCATCCTGCCGTCTATCGCAGCTAGCATGTAATACATCGACTGGAGTTTTTCTACTTCGTTGGAGTTGCAGATGTGCGTCAGGCTGATGGCCGGGTTGAGATAGCTCGACGCGGTTGGCCGCAACTGCGGATAGATGGCGCTCAACTTAATTTGGCTTTATAACTACACTGTCATTGACTTACAATTATATGGACGTCGGGTCCGCGCTAAAAAGTGTCCGAACTTATAGGGCGTTAAAATCACGCTTTAGTCTTCGTTTGTTCGACTGACAGCGAAGGAAGCAAAATTAGACAGTACTGCGATGACATTACAATTTAAATCTAACGTTTTAGCTTTTTCATATTCCTTTACATGTCACTACGTTTAAATAGGTTGACTTGGGACATTTTTTTCGTGGTTTTTGTATTAGACCCGTCGTCCATTTATTTGTTAGTCAATGTACACAGTGGAAATTTTAACTTGACCGTTATAGTTACAGTATAATCTTAGAAAACTATCCATGAATTTTGAAGATATGCAACTGGCATTCACAGGTTTATTTATTTGTTTATTCATTTAAATCAGACAATTTATGACCCATATATACACTGTTTTTTTTTACTGGGAGAGTATGCGGAAATCTGAAAGTGTAGGAGATGTAGCGAAACTCTCTTATAGAATCCTTGTTTTTTTTTTGTGAAAACTATTCTGGCATAGTGTTTTTTTTTTTGGTCAAGCGTGAGTTGTCTATAGAAACTAATGAAATTCATTAATATGTAAAACTAAGAATTAACGGTGGTGTAAAGTTTTAAAATTACATTGGGCGGTCCCGTAAAGACTTGAGCCTTACCAGAAACAGGATCAATGGCATAAAAAATTGCTATGCGACACGGAGGGAAAATAAATGTTGTAAATAAGATATTTTTCTCAATTATGCTCGGAAATATTTGCATTACTTTCAGGTAACGAACACGGAAAGTTTGTCATTTATGGACCATGCGACTTCTTCCCGGCCAAGGCCTGAAAGTAACTATGAAAATCCATTACTGTCCTCTTCTCTAAACTTTTAAATGGAACTACTAATATTGAACTATATAAACAGGCAAAAGAACTCATAGGTACAGCCAACTGCCCAGTGCTCATAATTATGAGAATTAAAAATACGTATTACACGTTTACTTAAAAAAAAAGAAATTGGTAACATTTAAACTAAAATGTTCTATTATTCTTTTGTTTTTTTGTATTTTGGTGCGAATATGAGTGCTAGTGAGAAGAGCGATAACGAAAATACAATTGGATACACATTGAAATACATCATCAGAAGTTCAGCAGACTACTATTAATGTGCCTAGAAAAACAATAATATTTTTTTTAGCAATTGTCCTAACACGTCAAATATTACTTTTAATATTAATTAATATTTTTTACTTTTTCTATTACACATCTTCCTCTCTTTAGTCTTTTATTACCTATTTCCTCACATTGTTTGAGAAAAATTCTATGCATGCCTCGGCGGGAACGGGGATTGCTTGATGCGTAGATATTAATACAAAGCCTCGCTGTCGCTCGTCCTTGTAACTCATACTCGTCCAGCAATCCCTTACTTCCTCGCCTCTGCAATAATGTAGGTGGAGCGCACTGTAAGTTTCCGAAATGAATAAGGAAAAAAATACTATAAATGGTCAGAAATGAAGTCACTGTTTCTCATAAGGTGAACGTTGTTCACCTTCAAAAATTCATTTGTTTTTCTGGCCTTGAGAGAACTGGCATTATCGTGGTGCAAGATGATACGGCGTTTACGGTTATTTTTACGGAATTTGTCTATGACTTCCGGCAAACAAATGGTCGTGTACCAATCACTATTCACGGTACAACGATTCTCCAAAGTAACAGTAGCCACGTGTCCAGTTTAAAAAAAAAAAGAAGCAGTCATCCCTTTGGAGGCACTTTGCACGCGCGCCACTTTGGTTGGTTTCGGCACATCTCGAAAGACCCATACGCTCGATTGCTACTTTGTTTTGGGATCGTAACTATAAATCCATGTTTCGTCACCTGTTACTATGTCCCACACCAAATTTGACGCCCCTTCGTTGAATCTGGTAAGCATGGCATTGTATCAAGTGACGCGATCCGTTTTTTGAGCCTCAGTCAAATTGTGTGGGATCCACCGAGAGCACAGCTTTTTCACATCCAAATGTTTGTGTAGTATTGATTGTATTTGACTCATGCCTATTCCTAAAGATGCCCGAATCTCATGGTATGTCACATGCCTGTCTGTTTTGATAATACGGCGTACAGCATCGATGTTTTTGCTATTCACAGCAGAGGAAGGGCGACCATCACGAAATTCGTCACTGAGATTCACACGACCGCGTTTGAATTCTGCAAATCAGCTATAAATAGTTGTCTTGCATGGTGCTTCATCGCCAAAAACAGTTTGAAGCCGAGCGAAGCTCCGCTGAGCTGTTCAATTACACTTAATCATACTACGAAAATTTTCACGAGTTAAATCCATGCTGATGTAGACAACCAATTTCTAAAATGACGCCACAATGTAAAAACAAGTGACAGTCAGATGAAACAAACTGTATTCTACAGCCAAAGAGTTCCATTTTCAAATGTTGTAAGTGGCCAGTTCCGAAAACTTATAGTGCGCTCTATGTACTATTGCTTCATGGGGACATTATCTTCTTTTTAAACGAAAGTATAATACTGTACTTAAAGATTTCTTCAATTCCTGAATACTTTCTGTCAATTATAATTTCATAAACCATTATCACAAAGGCGCTCTTTTTAGTTCTGAACCAAAATTCTATTGTCTATGGTAGGTACTCACTATTGAGCTAAAAATATTTCATTATATTTCTGTAGGTACTTACACAGAACAATAATGAGTTTCACAAAAAAGACGTAGTTTTGCTAGTTAAAACAGACTCCTTAAACGCGTCACAGTGTTTCTGGAATAACGTCACTACCTATATTTGTGGAATTATAAAAATTCAAACTATTTTATTAAATAACATCACAAACAGTAACGTAACAGGTACGAAGGCGTAACCGTTTGGCAAAAAAGAACTATTTAAACAATATAAAATATCAAATATCGCTACTCAAACGCTCCACTGCCTCCTGATTGGTTGAGATATAGATACCTAAGCTGTACTTGGCCAAGCTCGGATTTTTGTATTGTAGCGTTTGTTGTTTAAATGCCTCCATGAGTATCTATCTACTACATATAAAGTAGATAGGTACTTTCCCGCCATGTCGCATAGCCGTGAGACAGCCTGTATATTTGCTTTGTTATAGTACTTACGACTTGTTGGGTAGCGTGTTTGGTCTGGCATCCCAGTTCCCCCTTCCCGCTGGGTTTCATGGTGCATGCTTCGGTGCGGAGGTCTGTGAAGACCTGGTACAGAAACCTATCCATCGACACCGGCGGGTACGACGTTGCGGGTATTCGATCTTGTAATTGTCTTGCCACTGAACGTTCAACAAAAACAATTACACTACTTTAACTACATAGTAATAACACTTGAATGTAAGACAACATTGGACAACATCACTAACGTTGCTTTGATCCCAAAGTAAGTAGCTAAAGCGCTTGTGTTATGGAAATCGGAAACAACGACGGTACCACAAACACCCAGACCCGAGACAATGTAGAAAAGTTAGTTTCTACACTGACCCGGCCGGGGATCGAACCCGGGACCTCAGAGATGGCGACACTATGAAAACTGGTGTGCAAGCCGCTCGACCACGACGTATTTTATAATCTCCGCGAATACGCGCGTCATCTGCGCGTATACCTACGCGCCGCAGACGTGCTGTAGTGAATCGATTCAAACGCGCTCAAACATCGCTTTGCAAGCAAGAAAAAAGGCTTACATAAAATTCCATCTAAGTAGTTGCTTCATTTCAAAAATTAACTGAAATTAACAAACAAGACTAAATGCGCAATAGGTAGGTACACGTGCGCGTCTACAGCTCGTCTATGGCGTGTATACGCGCAGATAACGCGCGTTGACGGCGCGTATAAAATACGCAGTAGGTATGCATAGGCTCTTAAGACCGCTTAGCACAAGTGGAGTGATGATTAGAAGTTATAGGTACCTACTACTTGGTGAATTTGATAAATAATGAAGATGCATCAATCATCAAACATTCATGCCTTCGATCCGACCGGATTCGAACCAGCGCTATCCAGCAATCCGTGCTAGACGCTATACCAACTAAACCATGGAACGAATCAGCAGGCATTACGATTTTTTCTGTGCTTGTTGCAGATTGTTTTGGTTTTTAAGAAATCTTTTTTTCATTCAGTCAGGTAACTTTACAGCTACCATCAGCTGATTAGAGATGTCGCCATAATTATTGTAATTAAATTTATTGAATGTTTCACTACTAAGATATTCAATTATTTTTTTTTGTTAAATTACTCCACTACTTGGTTTTAATTATTAATACAAAGATCGAACATTAAGAAAAATTCGATTCGAACCAGCGTCTTCCAGCAATCCGTGTTAGACGCTCTGCCAACTAAGTCACGGAACGAACCAGCAGACGATTTACGGTTTTTGTTAGAATATTTTTTTTATATATAATATTCAGTGACGGAAGAACAAGTTGCGTGTCGAGCGGTAAGCGACACGCCTGTCCCTAACAGTTGCAGTGCCACTGCACACAAAGATCTGAGGAGACTGCCACTGCGCCCGACACCCTGAGACATATTTCAAATTCAAATTCAAATTCAAAATAATCTTTATTTCATAGGTAAGCATTATTACACTTGAAATCGTCAGAATATTAAACTCTACCGCTCATTCGTAAGGCAGATTCCCTGAGAAGAATGAGCAAGAAACTCTTTGTAAATAACATTTACAATATTTTTTTTTTTATTTGAAACATCAGAGATCGAGACTACATCCATGAGCTAAACGGGTTACTACCACGGATTTTTGTCATCCAAGTACGCAGAAGTTGTATAATAACCTTTAGTATAAAGTTTTTGTTTCACTATAGTTTTAAACCTCGTGAAAGGCAAATTTTGTATATCAACCGGAATCTTGTTATAGAAGCGTATACATTGCCCCTTAAATGATTTTTTGACTTTGTGAAGACGACTATCAAGAAAAGCTAGTTTATTTCTATTCCTCGTATTAATGTTATGTCTGTCACTATTTTTCATAAATAAATTACTATTCCTTTTAACATAAATTACATTCTCATAAATGTACTGTGAGGCTAGTGTAAGAATGTTAATTTCCTTAAACTTATCTCTCAAAGATACTTTGGGGCCCAGCTTGGAAATTGCCCTAACTGCACGTTTCTGCAGGACAAAGATTCTGTTGATTTCGGCGGCATTACCCCAAAGCAAAATGCCGTATGTCATTAGACTGTGAAAGTAGCTGAAGTAAACCAATCTAGCGGTTTCGACGTCTGAAAGTTTCCTTATTTTTTTAATCGCGTACACTGCAGAGCCGAGCCGTTTTGATAACTTACTTATATGGGGACCCCATTGCAATTTAGCATCTAACGTTATACCTAGAAATACAACTGTATCCACAAGATTCAATTTTTCGCTTCTAACTACAATGTTTGTAACCGTCTCTCTAACATTGGGTAATGTAAATTTCACACAATTTGTTTTTTTCTCATTAAGAAGTAGGTTATTAACAGCAAACCAATCAACTACTTTAGATATAGCATAAGTTGATAAGTCTCACTTGCCGGTAATTTCACTTAACCTTTCAGAACCGGAACACAAGTAATGCTTACATTATTGCTTGGCGGCAGAAATAGGTAAGGTGGCAGTACCTCCCGAGACGAACACTTTCACAAGGAGCTCTACTGCTATTAAATAATAACAAAATAGTAGAGTAATTAAACAAAAAAAAATTGAATATCATGGTAGTAACCACATCGTGACATTCAATAACTTAAATTCATGCATTTGTTTTGGAAATTCCTTAAAATAAAATAATAAAAACTGGTTACCTAAGAGTAGGTTATTTTATTAAATTAGACAACATCATATACGTTGCTTCGATCCCAAAATTAGTAAGTAAGTAAAGCACTTGTGTTGTGGAAATAGGTAACAACGACCACTACTACTTTCAAAAATCATAATTAAACAAACACACACTAGCACATTCTGCGTATCAAAAAAATTATGTGAGAATTTAATACGAGTAGTAACAACAATCATTTTACATCTTTTAACATCGACTTAGTACCTACAGCCTTATTCAATCTTCATTGAAAGATATCGAAATTCAAATACATTTTCAGATTTTGTGACATAGCAGATACAGCTCAAAATTAAAAAAAATATATAAGAGTTTAACATTGATTAAATCAAACTTATCAAATATACGACAACGCATCAAGAATCTTCTCCAATCGCAATGAAAACAATAGAAATGAATGGAGTTAATAAAGCTGTCTTTTTGGGAGTGACCTTAGATAGTAAACTTAAATGGTTTCCACATATATCTTCCTTAGCCAGCAGATTAGGTTCCGCTGCATACGCAGTCCGTAGAATACGTGAGCTTACCGATGTTGCTACTGCTAGACTAGTTTACTTTATTTACTTTCATAGTATAATGTCCTACGGGATTCTCATGTGGGGTAAATCGGCAAGTATACCGTTTAGGTTCTCGGGTTTCTCTCGGAGAAAAGTTTAAGGGGACTGGTATCATGACTGTGCATTTACTCAAATATTTTGTGTGCCCGTAATAATATACATAATTTCATTAAGAAAGAAGATTTCAATAATATTATTAAACTTAGAACTAAATCCAAACTCATGGTACCACGATTTCGTTTAACTAAGGCAAACTATTCTTTTATGTGGAACGGTATACGTTTTTACGTGGGGCGCACTATAAGTTTCCGGAATGAATAAGAAGTATAGTATGCTATAAATGGTAAGAAATGAATTTATTGTTTCTCAAAATATTCTCCGTTAGCGTTAATGCACTTTTTCATACGAATGAACCAATTCTGAAAACATTTATGCCATTCCTCCGTGACAATCTCTGAAACATATTTTTCATACTCTTCGACAGCCTCTTCAGGTGATGAAAATCGTTGACCACGTAATTGGTTCTTAATTTTTGGAAATAATTAAAAGTCACAAGGTGCCAGGTCAGCACTGTACGCGGAATGGCTCATAAGGTCAACGTTGTTCACCTTCAAAAATTCATTTGTTTTCTGGCCGTGAGAGAACTGGCATTATCGTGGTGCAAGATGTTTACGGTTATTTTTACGGAATTTGTCTAGAACTTCCGGCAAACAAATGGTCGTGTACCATACACTATTCACGGTACAACGATTCTCCAAAGCAACAGTAGCCACGTGTCCAGTTTTATAAAAAAAATAAGCAATCATTCCCTTAGAGGCACTTTGCACGCACGCCACTTTGGTTGGTTTCGGCTCATTTCGAAAGACCCATACACTCGATTGCTACTTTGTTTTGGGATAGTAACTATAAATCCATGTTTCGTCACCTATTATCATGTCCCACACCAAATTTGACGCCCCTTCGTTGAATCTGGTAAGCATGGCATTGCATCAAGTGACGCGAACCGTTTTTTGAGCCTCAGTCAAATTGGGCGGGATCCACCGAGAGCACAGCTTTTTCACACCCAAACGTTTGTATAGTATTGATTGTATTTGACTCATGCTTATGCCTAAAAATGCCCGAATCTCATGGTATGTCATATGCTTGTCTGTTTTGATCGTACGGCGCACAACATCGATGTTTTTGTTGTTCACAGCAGAGGACGGGCGACCATCACGAAATTCGTCACTGAAATTTTCACGAGTTACATCCATGGTGATGTAGACAACCAATTTCTAAAATGTCGCCACATTGTAAATACAAGTGACAGTCAGATGAAACAAACTGTATTCTACAGCCAAAGAGTTCCACTTTCAAATGTTGTAATTACTTTTTAAATATTGTTTACGTAAGTGGCCAGTTCCGAAAACTTATAGTGCGCCCTATGTAGGGGGAAGCGGGGCAGTTTGACACAGGGGGCACATTTATGCACCTGCATTATCTCCATACCTTCAAACATAATATTAGTTGTGATAATACTAAACGTGCCTTTGTACATATAAGTAATAGATAAGCGATGAACCAGTTAGTCGTTTTCGTTCGAAAGGTCATAAAGTGTTTTCACAGCCGTTAACTAAAAAAACAAGTGACGCAAATACGAGTGCCACTGCAGTTTTGTTCACTTTATATGGTTTTATGTCTTAATACAGGGTAAACTAGTGTATTCACTAACTAGACTTGCATGTGACTGAGATAATATATAATGATTTTTTTTTAATAAATATTCTTTTCTATACTGGCTGGTGGGGTATTTTTATACACTAGTGAGTGGGGCAGTTTGGTACTTATCAAAGTGCTAGGAATTAGTTATCTTGTACGAAAAATATAAAACTGTTTCAACAAGTCATTGTAAAGAGGTGAACTAGTGACATTTTGCGCTATAGTCAGCTCTTCCTCCATTTCTACTTCCAAGACTACATTACAAAGAACACTTTTCAAATGGTGACCTAGAAAGAAGTCTTGATAGATCAAGTTCGGAGGCACATATAGCGTCATACTTTATGAACATTTGATCATCTAGTGCGGATAATACATGGCAACCAGGAATGGCACACTACGTTGATTCACACATTCTAAGTGCCCCAAGCGGTGTATCAAAGTTCCCCACAGGTGGGGCAGAATTTGACAATTCCCACTTTTTGTAAAAACCAAAATTTTTCTATTATTCAATGCTATTTATGAAAGAAAAGATTAAATTAGTAATGTTTATTAGTTATATTATCAATTAGGTAGAAAAAATATTCATTATATAATAATTTCATTTAGTAGACCAAAATTAAAGTTAAAATAAGTGGATGAATCTGCCCCGCTTCCCCCTACAAGAGTATGTTTTAGATAAAGAAGTATGGAAAGACAACAAGAGTGTAAATTCCACACAATTATGATTCAAAGTGTATTCCGTTTATTCAAAGTTTATTTCAACAATCCCTAGAGTTTCTTGCTCGTTCTTCTCAGAGAGGCCACGCAACGTAGTGAACGAGCAGTAGCTTAAAAAATTACGTTTTCAAGTGTAATAATTATACGTATGGAATAAATGATTGTTTGACTTTGACTTTAACAAATCAATGGAAAAAATGATAGTCGACTAATAACTGACAATAACTTAAAAAAAACATTGCATTATTTTGGCAATTTTATTAGTGTACCTACCGCTAAAGGTGCCGGTGTGTGTTTAATTATATTATTTGAAATTAGAAATAGACCATACAACATTATACAAAAAATATATATGTCAGGATGAATTCTTGGAGAGCCAAATACAAATGTTTGTAAACACTCTCCGATTTTTGAATAGAATTAAGCAAATTTTTCGCCGTCACTTTATCATTACCCTCTCAATAATAATAATAATAATTACAATAGATATTTAAATACTTACGATTATGCCTAACTTTGCTAATGTGTTTGGTGAGCATATGGCTGTAGTAGCGACACGACTCCATGAAGTTGGTTTTTATGCATTCTTCCACAGCTGATAAACACAACAAAATTAAAAAATCATTCCATTAGGTACCACCACGGGCTTGTATGTTAAACTGGACCGCGCCCTAAGTTAATAAAACGAGCCGAGTGAGAGGCTTCAAAGTAACGCGTCTCTTTATAATAGGGTGTTCATTCATTTCTCAGCCAGCCATATTATTTCTGTAAAAAAGTTTTTAGTTTTTACAGAAAATGTGGCCACTTATGGATGCCCAAAACCACTAATATTATTTCATAATATTATTCTAAGTTCATAATACAATTTACTATACTTATGTGATATGCTACTTCATAATGGAAGATTTCATTCTTGATATAATTTTGTTTTTGTATTATTACAATAAAAGCATATTACCTTTAAGCAAATATATATATGTATATTCAAACTTTAAAACAGTTAATAGACTAGACACTACAGAAAATTTTATTTACCGTTGCAACTTGTTAGACAAGAACAGATCACTACTTCGAGCTATCTCACGTGCCTCGGTTTTTTACTTTTAAATAAACTTTAACGTAATCCCATAAGGTGTAAATTTGTAATATTGGTATATCGAAGTGCGCGATCCAGTTTACGAAGTATATAAATCCGTGCCTATCACATATCTTGGAGAGTGAAACAGACGAAAAAAAATACGTAGAGTTTTTGTTTTTGTATCGCTTTGATTTCCATCTATTTATTACTTACTTAATTGATTAACTTAATACTCATTGGCATATTTAAAGTAACGCTAAAAAGTAAAAAGTATATATATGATTTGCACTTACGATACTTTGTACAAAAGTTGTTTAATTAAAGAAAAAAACTCATTAAATTCGCGTTGTTTATATCACCATCCCCACAAAATTATGTGGGCTCGTCCGGGATGGTGAAAAATATCGAGTTTTAAGAGTTTTACAAAGATTAAGAAGAAAGTTCATCCTGAAAAATTTTTGGAGGTTATGACCGGCACGTGGCTCTTCATTTTACGACTTACTTTTACCATTTGAAGAAGATCCCACCTAAAAAGAATGAAGATGATAAAGGCTCGACTGACGCGGAATTATCTCCCCGGATATCCTTTAACGACTTGGAAAAATCAATGTTGTCATTCAGCAGTGACGATACGTATGGAATTGAGTCCTGGATTAAGGATTTTGAAGATGTGGCTTCTTTGATGCAGTGGAGTAAAATTGAAAAACTGATTTATGGAAAACGACCACTTTCCGGAACCGCTCGACTGTTTCTTAGATTGCTAGGCGGTCAGGATTCTTGGGATAATTTGAAGAAAGAATTAAAAGAGAGTTCGGCTGTAAACTAAATAGTGCTGCGGTTCACAAATCGCTTGTCGCACGCAAGTTGAAGCATAGTGAGACCTTACAACAATATTTTTTGACTATGAAAGAAATGGCAACGCACGGGTCGAAGGGTAGAAGATGAAACCCTGATCGAGTACATTATTGATGGAATACGTGATAATGAAACAAATAAAGCAATATTATATGGTGCTGCTAACATGAAAGAATTCAGGAAAAACTTGATTTATACAGTGAAATTAGGAAGAAAATGCCTATGAAGAATCCATACTTTTCTAAACCACCACCTACGTCTGCACCTAGGACATTTAAAGATCATAAGCAATCACCGAGGTCACGTTGTTACAACTGTGGAGAGCCTAGTCACCAGTCTCCAAACTGCACAAAGGGTATAAATCTAAGGGTATAATGCTTTCGGTGCAACAACTTCGGGTATAAATCTAATGAATGTCCGAATAACCCAAAGAAGACCCTTAAATCCAACAAATGTATAAAGATTGTAATCTAGCACCTTATAAAATCATAAAGATTATTGATGTTGAAGTCAAAGTTCTAATTGACACTGGAAGTGATGTGAAACTTATCAAGAAGTCTTATTTTAATACTGTATGTGGTAGTCAGCATGGATTTGACTCGAAAGTTGTCATGTGTCTGACTGGTGTAGCTGAACAAGAAATTCGGACTACAGGATCATCTATAGTGAAAATTTAAATGGATGACTGCTACTTCGATGCTGTAATTCATATTGTTGAAGATGACTCCATACCGGGTAATATTTATACTTGGCAATCCAATCCTAGTTAGTTTTACTGCGACGGGTGTTTGTACTAAGAAGGTGATACATCTCACCACGCTAGAAAATGATAATGAAGCTCCTAATGTCGGCAACATGAAGCATTCTGGACAGATAAAAAAAATAATTAATGACTATAACCCTAAGAATTACACAAAGGAATCCAACGTTGAGTTAAAGATTTTACTTACCGAAGAGACTCCAGTCTATCAGAACCCACGACTCTTATCCCCGTTAGAACTGGATGTTGTAAATAAACAAATAGACGAATGGCTTGCCCTGGGAATTATAAAACCAAGTAAATCAGACTTTGCAAGTAGTTTTGGCAAAAAATAAAAATGGTAAATACCGGTTATGTATGACTACAGACGATTAAATAAAAACATCATAAAGGAGAGATTCCCACTCCTCTTAATCGAGGATCTTTACGTCACTTGATTTGAAGAATGGCTTCCTGCATGTCAAAGTTAATAAAGAAAGTCAAAAGTACACATCTTTTGTAACGCCTCAAGGGCAATACGAATTTGAAAAGATGCACTTTGGCCTTTGTCGAAATGACGTGTTTTGAGATATCATTGAAGATGGGACTGCACTAGCATATTTAGACATCTGATCATACCATCCAAGACAGAAGACGAAGGTCTAGAAAGACTAAGAACATTGTTCAAGAGGGCAGAAGAATTTGGTCTACAGTTTAATTGGTCGAAGTGTTATTTTTTGAAGAAACAAATTACTTACCTTGGCTATATAGTACAGGACGGATAAATTAGACCCTCAAAGGAGAAAATAATTGCAATCGCAAAATTTCCCAAGACCAAAGAATTTAAAGACACTGCAGTCTTTTCTGGGACTTAAGGATACTTCCGAAAGTTTATTAAGAATTATTCTCTAATCGCTAAACCTCTTACTGACCTGCTAAAGAAAATGTGAGAAATCTTTCAACGAATTAAAGAGCATTTTATGTCAATCGCCAGTATTAAGAATTTATGACCCCGATTTGGAAACTGAGCTGCACACAGACGCAAGCAATGATGGATACGGAGCTGTTCTACTTCAAAGAAACCCAAAAGATAATCACATGCACCCAATCCAGTACATGAGTAAGAAAACAACACCCGCTGAAAAGAAACATCATGTTTACTATCTTGAAATTATGGCTATTACAGAAGCAATTAAGAAATTTAGAGTATACTTACTAGGGATACGCTTTAAAATTGTAACTGACTGCTCTGCTTTGACAATGACATTGTAAAAGAAGGACTTACCTCCAAGGGTCACACGCTGGGCGTTAATGTTAGAAGAATACGACTACACTATTGAACACAGACCTGGTATAAAAAACAAGCATGCTGATGCACTTAGTAGAAACCCTGTAAAAAATGTCAATATACTCACCGATATCACTGCACGACTGAAGAGAGCACAGGACGACGACTTGAAACTAAAATTATTAAAAAAAGTATTAGAGAAAGAGCCCTGCGAAGACTACTGTATAGATAGTGGAATTTTGTATAAAGTTAAACAGGGGATAAAGCTACTAGTAGTACCTAAGAAAATGCAAAATGAAATTGTAAGAAAACATCATGAGAAAGGACATTTTGGAGTGATGAAAACTGAAGAACTCATATCCAGAGAGTACTATTTTGAAAACCTGAAAGAGAAAATTAAATCAGTCATAGACAATTGACTGGAGTGTATTCCGGTTTCAAATAAGAAAGGAAAAAAGAAGGTTACCTGAATCCAATCGACAAAGGGGACACACCACTCTCTACTTACCACATTGACCACCTAGGCCCTTTGACGT
Source organism: Hyposmocoma kahamanoa (assembly GCF_003589595.1). Taxonomy (NCBI): domain Eukaryota; kingdom Metazoa; phylum Arthropoda; class Insecta; order Lepidoptera; family Cosmopterigidae; genus Hyposmocoma; species Hyposmocoma kahamanoa. Next base: position 21,864,873 of record NW_020654748.1, read on the forward strand.
CGACGAATAAGAACTACAAGTACTTAGTGACTGTAGTAGATGCTTTTACAAAATTTACCTGGATTTACCCAACGAAGACTACATCTACTGAAGAAGTTTTAGATAAATTGAAGATTCAGCAACAAACTTTTGGCTCACCACAACGAATTATTACTGACCGTAATTCTTCCTTTACCTCGCATGCTTTCAGAGACTATTGTAATATAGAAAATATCATCCATCACGCTATAAAAACTGGTCAACAAAGAGGCAATGGACAAGTCGAACGTGTCCACCAGATAATAATCACGTTCTGGGTAAATTGACAATTCATTACCCGGCTAAATGGTACCATTGAATTAGTGCTTTGCATCGAAGTTTAAATAGTACTTACCATAGAAGTGTCCAGATGACGCCGTTTGAGCTGCTGATCGGCTCAAAAATGAGAGACAGGAATGATGATATTCTAAAACTGATAGAAGAAGAAAGTATACAAAATTTTACAGATCAGCGTGAAGACCTAAGAAAAAGGGCAAAGGAAAATACAAAAAATACAGGATGAGAATAGAAAGACCTATAACAAGAAATGTAAAGAAGCCAAACAATATAACATTGGAGAGTACCCTTAGTATCTTGGACCTTACGAGATTATAACGAAGAAGAGGCACGATAGATACGATTTGAAGAAGGTTGGTCATGGGTAAGGGCCTAATAAAACATCGAGTTCAGCCGACCTGATGAAACCACGGATGGCAAATGATTCGCATTCATCTGGGGCTGATGAATGAGGAGCATGGCCGTGTGGAAACAGTGCTGTGTGTCAGATTTATAAATTAAAAAAAATGTTGAACTATGAGTTAGCTGTCCAGTTTTTATTTGTCCATGTTTCGGCTATGATTTGCGCTTACGATACTTTGTACAAAAGTTGTTTAATTAAAGAAAAAACTTATTATTAAATGCAGTTACTAAAGCGGCACTTAGCATTATTTTATTTTATACATATGTTTCTACAAAGCGCAAAACCGACTAATCACACACAGGCCCTATGTTGCAATGTGATAAAATTTTACTAATGGAGAGCTTGGATGTTTAATTTGTAGTAAAATTTTGCATATTGAATACAATTAATATAATGAGTTCAAGTAATACACACAGAGCGAACAATACCTCCCTCTTATATCTCGAAAATCTTAAAATGAATGATTAAAAATAAAAGACAAAAAACAATCAAAACAAAATAATTATATTTTACTTTTTTTGTAACACCAAGTAACAGGATGTCAGCCGCACGATTACCTATAGCAGTTGCTGCGTCACTTAGAGCTTCAAATCGCAAAGATCTGAGCGGCTCTGCCACTGCGCCTGTCACCTGGTGACAATTAAGTTGACAATTCTCATGTGCCTATAATTCCACCCCTTTACCCTTTAAACCCGGAACGCAATAATTTTTATTTATTTATTAATTTGCATTCAGGTAACAAAGACCACCTAAATACATATATAAATACATTCCTTATAGACTAACATACATAATAATACAATAAAAACACTACTAACTAATTATTATTTACACGTATTGTCTGCGACGTGTGACACAACGTGGGTGTCCGATAGCCGGCCTCGAAGACATCGGTACATGACCCCTTTCGGCCAAAACTCATCTTTCATGAAGGTCGACAGATGTTGAGTTGGTACTCTCACCACAAATGAATTAAAATTTACATAGTGGCGGGACACCAACTGCTCGACCTTCAGGGTAGCATTGGGTTTCAGCCGTATATACTCCACAATATCGGCAGACTTTGTGGAGTAATGAAGCCGTGACACGTATAGCAACGTCGTCGGTATCGCTGAACACAGTAAATGATTAGGGCCAGACGGGGCGGTGCCACTAAGGTTACGGCTGGTGTACTTCTTCCTTTCCACCTTTTTGAAACCGTCCTCGTCTCCAGTATCTTGAGTATCCGTTTCATTTTCTTTCCCTTTGTTGGTAACTGCCTGGGTTGTGGTTGTGGAGCACTGGATCGGTTAACAGCGGCAACAGCAACGTAGTTACGTGGATAATGGTCACATTACTGCTTGGCGGCAGAAATAGGTAAAGTGGCAGGATTTCCCTGGACGAACACTTTCACAAGCTCTACTGCACTTATTCTACATGTCGGAATCGTCATGGTTCAGAACCGAACTTCCAGACATTGTGTGACTAGATTTAGAGATCGTGATCACTTTATTGCAACTCAAAGTAATGTAATGTAATAAAATGTAAAGTGCAGTGAGCATTACTGCGTTCCGGTTTTGAAGGATAAGTGTGCTAGTGAAATTACAGGCACATGGCACTTTTCAACTTACGTTTGAGGGTGACGGGCGCATAGGCAGTGCACCTCACATCTTTGCGATTTAAAGCTCTGAGTGGCACTGCAACTGTTATAGACACGTGTCTCTTACCATCAGAAGCTCGGCACGACTAGTTCGTCTCATAAAAAAAAATACAACAGAAATCTTAGGGCTGTACTGTCTTCTCTGTGTATTACTTCCGTAAAGTTTAGATAAACTTTTGTTCTCCATATTTCGCTTTCTCTGGTTGGGCACCGATACATCAAATGATTATGGTCTTAATTGTGATACTTACATTGAATACCTGTTTCACCTGAGTAGGTTGTCTCGTCGCTGTGTACTATTTCGATTAAATGAGTTTGACACGCAGGGCAGAACTGCATAGGGTATTTCGAGCCCACAAAAGAAGAGGAAGAGTCTGTAGAAAAAACAAGCATAACAATTTCCAGGACATAAAATTAATTTGTCCTTTAAAAAACTAATGCTGCGTTGTCATAACTAAAGCTAACGTAATTTCATTCAAAGCTATTCACACCTAAAGTTGTTTTTTGTTTGTGAAAAGTGGCAATTCCGCTCATTTTGCTTCAGAGTCGATACAGAAACTCAAATGGCTTTGGTTGATTCCGCATATAGAGCATATAACCAGAAATAGAGACAAAATAAGGGCCATCCATCCTCGGCAACTCACCAGTTTGCGCTGAAATCACAAATTAGAAAGCTGACAGCGCCAAGAACTGACCTGTGTGTACGTCTCCGTATATTCCAAAAGTATTCTGTATTATAACAGCAAAAGATCTAATTAAAAACATTATAGCAAAGCTCAAGTTAAACTGGACGATTTGAAGTGAAATAATTGACGACAGCTGTCAATTGTTTCGAATTCGTACTGACCAATCGGAACGTAGTTGTCACCGTAATGACATGGCAGAATAGTTTTCAAACAAATTAAATGACATTTCGTCTCGTTTCTGGTTATATACTCGATGATTACGTATAACAATGAAAGTGTTGATTCAATCAGTTTGGAAGAAATATATAGTAAAATTGAGGATATAGACTTATTAGTACAAGGGCGCCCTTAAACTGCGAGGCCGTTTGATAAAAATTAATAACGAAGCACAAACTGAACGAAGCGCCTTAAAAATGTAAATAGCAATTTTTCGCTACGTTCACAATAAGACTGTTACTCGGAATTTTATCTTAGGAATTTAATTATTACTCTATTCTTTCTTTAGTAACTTACAGAAGTGAATTTTGTGCAACTAGTTTTTAAATGAATTATCTACTGGGACAAGAAAATCAGACTTAAGAAAACTTCAGGAGAGCGTATTGAAAGGACTCCGGGTAAGTATCTCACATCATTCAACTTGTTTAACTAAGACGGTTGATATGGCCATGGGAAAGTTTATTACAAAAAAGAGAACCCTAACTTCAAGCTCATAAGTTGAGGTTTGTACAGTCAAGAGCATAAGTTTGACACTTTGGTCTATGGACCGTTCAAACTTGACGTCCTCTTAACTCTATAGCCCGAGAATTGTCGAAAATCCTTTACAGATATAGGGATATTGTAAGTAGTAATATAATACCATAGTATAATAAAACAAATAGGGCAACTCCCGCCTATTTGGAGCATAAATACCTACACTTCGCCCGGAGCGTAGGGCACATTATTATTTTAGTTGTACTAAGTGGTTGTAAAGATGTCCACTGCTGAACGTAGGCCTCTCACAAAGATTTCCAGACTAGCCGGTCGAACGCGACGTGCATCCATTGGTCACCCGCCGCCCGTACCAGGTCATTCATCGCATCTAAAAGGGGCCGTCCCTAAGAAGGCCTTCCGGTTCGTGGTCTCCGTTCCAGAACCCCAACAGCTGTCAGTTCTACGGGCCATATGCCCTGCCCACTGCCACTTCAACTTGCTAAAACTTTTAGCTGTCTGTGACTTTCGTTCTTCTAGGTATCTCATCGTTTCTGATTCGATCTCATAGAGAAATGCCGAGCGCTGCTCGCTCCATAGCTTCTTGAGTAACTTGCACGCACGCACGCAAGCACGCACGCACGCACGCACGCACGCACGCACTCACTCACGCCCGCTCACGGTGCGTACGTTTGTATGGAGTTACTTTACCATATTTGTCTTCTTATACTATGATAATATTTTGGTGAAGTACAATAGTTTTACAACTAACTACAGAACTAATCCATCATATAGGGGTGTATAACTTAATGTTGTTACATATCACCTACCTTTATAATAATAAAGCGATATTACATATATAAGAAATACGTGTTATATAATAAAAATACGATCTTTTTTTAACAAAATCTCTTTTTAGTAGGGTAACGGTAGTAAAAGATCTACGTTTTATAGGAAGTGCGTCTTTAAATTTGAAATATTTCTTTTTGTTTTTAGCGTATGCGAATAGTGATTAGTATAGTTGACAGCCATATTCGTCAAGAAAGATTATGCTGTAATATGTTTCATAAAAAAGCTATTATAATTATTACGACAAAATACTAAACTAGAATTTGTCTAAATATCCAGTAATGAACACCAAAAGTCCACTAATTAATTAACCAGTAATCGACACACCGTTAATGAACACCCAGTAATTGATACTTACCAATAAGAAACGTGTTAGTATGATAGAAAATTTTATCCCAACATCTAATTAAAAATAAATAAATAAAAAGATATAGAACAGTTGCGCTTGTCAGTCACTGGCGTCGCCACCTTAGCTATTTAAAACTCGTTCTGTTTTTAAGGAGGCAATTTTGAAAACTTCGTAACTTCGTTTTTATATGACATTTCTTTTTTACTCTTCAAGCGCAATATTGGGCCATTAAATTTAAAATATAATTTGGCAAGTTCTATTAAAATTGGTTACCGGAATATGCTCGTAATTTCGTGTTCAAATTTAAATGGGATCAACACTGAGGTACCCAACAACAACAACAAAAAAAAAAGAATTATCAAAGATAGTAATCGCATAATATACAAAACAATATATAATCGAATTGAGAACTTCCTCCTTTTTTGAAGTCGGTTAAACAGATGCTGTGACTGAAGAAGAGAATTTCCTACACGATATTAAAGTTATGAATCTTATTCAGAAACTTGTGTAGTTCAGTTGAAGACTTTTTTATAAAAAAAAGATATGATGGTGAATCGCACCTACTTGCACTTGCCTTCAAAAAAGGAGGAAGTTGTCATCCTTTCGTGAAGTCGGTTAAAAATAAAGGTATAATCAGATTGTTATACAAAATTATTTCTAGCAATTCTGTTTTTTGTACCTACTTAAAAGTTTATGAGATGTACTATTTAATATTTAAACTAGGAATGTAATCATAACAATTGATTTACTGTGAAGATTCGTCCAGAACAAAACGCGATGTTACTTTGACAACAATCCTCTTTTTTTATCTAGTTCTAAATCTAAAAAAAAAAAAAAAAATTCTAACAAATATAAAATAATATTATAATCTATCCAGCCTGCGCTACTGTACCTTGAGTGGCTGTATGGCAATAGCGCACTGGACATTCGTGATGAGAAGTGTACGTAGACACTGTAGACTGCCTCTCCGTGCTCGTAGTGGCTGATGTGAAAAAAGAGATCAATGTGACAAATGTAAAATAACAAAAGCAGTATTAGTTGGAATGTTAAATAACTGGTAGTCCTAATAGAACTTGGTAATTCGTCTTGTGAGAGGCATAACAAGCGTTTCTTGAAGCTGACTCTCTCTCTACAACCTCAAATGGCTTTGCGGAATCAACCGCATAACAATGAAAGTGTTGAATTAATCACTTTTTAACACCCTTGCTCGTAAAGCTGATGTAATTCCACCGGTTTTAAATATGTAAAGCGGGTCATAAAAAACGCGTGTCTTACCAAAGGAAATAGTTAAGTTATAGTTACAAATTCCATAACAGTATTATTTGCCATTTCAAATATGGAACTGATCGCCGCCGCACGACTCCGGCTAGTGAGCAGCGCGCTGTTGCTATTCAAATTTCGAACAAATCGCCGCGCGGCGCCAGTCAGTAGGCAGCGCTAGCGCGCTGTTAAAATGGCGGGAAAGCAACAGTGTGCATTCACAGATTGAGTTTATTTATGTACTGATGATACTTTTTTATTTACAACTAATGACGAATTACAATGCTCTTCTGCCGCCTTTCAAGAAGTTTCGTCGTCTCCAACATTTACCCTACCACAAAACAATGACATTATGAATAGTAATAATAATAATAACATAATTAAAAAACCAACTACAACTACGTATCATTTTAATAATTGTAATTTCACTAACTGTTTCAATAATTAAAAATGAACAAAATATAAAATGTTTTTTTTCTGTTTCCTCGCAAATGTGTTAAAAAACGTCGTACGATATACGTGCGTATTGGTTATAACATGCTCGGCTCAATTAAAACTCCGCCTCGCATGCTTAGAATAATAACGCATAGAATGATAGTTTCATATCAAACGAACTGTCACAAGTGAGGCAAAAACCAAATTCATGTAGGCGTAAGCAACTTGTAACTACGCTCGTCGGCACGCACACAAATATACAAATAATGATGCCATGGAATAACATTTCCCTCAAAAGTGGGGAAATTGTATCTTGCTTAACTCATCATTAAGTTAAAGGTGCCTACAGATTTGCCCGACATTGTCGATCAGGTGCCTACAGATATGCTCGGTTTTGTCGATGAAAAACGAATATAGCACTTATTTGTAAATCCAAGATGGCGGACACGATTTTTCAAAATATGCTATATGGGTATCCTTTTCGAGGTATTTGGGGATGCTCATTACGAATTTGGCACTCATTTCTAAATCCAAGATGGCGGACACGAGTTTTGAAATA
>NW_020654748.1:21872064-21924295 GCF_003589595.1 Hyposmocoma kahamanoa
TATGGCACTCATTTCTACATCCAAGATGGCGGGCACGATTTTTCAAATAATGGCAAGTTGGGTATCGTTTTCGAGGTATTTGGGGGTGCTCATTACGAATATTGCTTTTATTTGAACTGTCGTGTTTTAGATTTAGAAATGAGTCCCATATTTGTATTGAACATTCCCAAACATCTCGAAAACGATACCCAACTTGCCATTATTCGAAAAATCGCGCCCGCCATCTTGGATTTAGAAATAAGTGCCATATTCGAAACCTAAAACCGAAAATGCCATAAGCAAACATTAAAGAAAATAACTGTTAAAATAGATTAAAAAATCGCTTAAGAATGCTCCCCTTTTAAGAAAATAAAATATTTTAATATAAAATATTTCGCTTGAGTTACGAAAAGAAAGACATATAATAAGCTATCAAAGTTGTACTGGTGGTGCCAACACTATAGTAGAAACAAATATATACTGTAAATTTGTTGCAATATGTGCTCCAATTCAAATAAAATTAATATGAATAATTATTCAATAAAGCATGAACGCAGAGCCGTTAAAAGTATTATAAAATAATTAAGTGTCCCAATCACTTACAGGAGTTAACGAAAACATTTAATGTTTATTCGAGTAAATATTAGTTCAAAATGCGCAAATAAATCGAAATTACAGGCACCACTAAAATTTACGTAATATAATTATTTTGATACAGAATGGTAAAATGGGGAGAAAAAAAATTCGTTACTTTGCAACACTTTCGTATCTTGTTGCCGCGAAATTATTTTTCTGTTTTAGTGAATATTTACATAAAAATATGAGTTGAAACGCATTACTTACTTGTGGAATGCGATGTTAGTGTCTATTTTGTTTGTCTGTTGTATTTTTACACCCATTTACCGCACATTTCGTCATTTTTAGCAAAAAATTTTGGAGCTGTTCGCGGTGCAATATGACCTTGAGCACTAACAGCCCGCGCGCTCCTGGGACGCGTTTGGAACCCTCTAACTTGCCTCACTTAGCGTGTGCGGGCTAGGTTTCTATGCGTTATTATTCTAAGCTCGCATGTTATAACCATCTTTACGCACTAATATCGTAATGTACTATTAGAAAACAATATATAGCAAAATTGAAATTACCATACGGTGTGAAAACATGATTATTAAAAATTTTCACGATAGAAAGAAAAAACACAAACTTACCAAGAAATTTTATAAGGAAACCGCTGTAGTCAATAAGTGCTTTACATACACCAATGATTTTTTTTATATCAACTGTATACGATAGTATACGATATACTATACGTGTGGTAGATACGTAGCGTTTTGGGTTGTACTTTGTTCTTGATATATCTAAATGAACTGCCCAAAATATGTAAAGAAGATTGCACTTTATTTGCAGATGGATTACAATCATATTATCTTGTGAAAATGAGGAAGAATTACAGGACAAATTAGATAAGACACTAGAAAACCTAATAAAATGGCTAAACTCTCACAATTTGGAATTGAATATATAAAAAAATGTAAACGTATTCAGTTTAGACCGTACCAATAAATATATAATACGAGTATCAATATAAAAATACAGAACTAAAAACAGAAACTACAGCGACCCTACGCGGTATTGAATTAGACTCAACTATGAATTGGAAATCTCATGTACAAAAATTAACTGGTAAATTGTCTTCATTTATTTATGCGTTGTACAACCTCAAAAAGGTTATAGATTTTAAAACAGCTCTATCTGCGAACTATGCCTTTATTCACGCAAGGTTCTCTACGGGATAGTTTTATGGGGAAATTGCGTTGAGATTGACCACTTATTCTTACTACAAAAGATATGTATAAGAATACTTGCTAATTTAAAAAAAAAACACAAGATTTTGACACTAACCTCAGTTTACATTCTTGAGTGTAGTAAATTTGTAAAGAAATATAATCATTTTTTCTCACCTGTAAAGACTCTGAAGCGTAGCAATAGAGGTTTACACATGTTGAAGCATCCTTTCAGTACTCTAGGTATATACCATTCAGGGCCCCACTTTATGGTAATTCAAATGTATAATGCGATCCCAATAAATATAAAAACACAAGACACACATAAGGCCTTTGTAACCCATCTAAAGAGCTATCTACAGAGCAAAAGCTTTTTATTCACTAAAAGAATACTTTTTAGAAAAGAGTGCTTATAAACGAATTACCAAGTTTATAATTTGTAAAGTATGTCAAATAGACAGACATAAGTGTATCAGAAATGAGACCTAAATGTAAAATGAATTAATAATATTTATTGTTGATATTGCCTAAAATTCTGTTTAGTTTTTTGTTATTAATAATTCTTAATTTTATTTAAATAATGTAGAATTTTCCTATTGAATTGTTTTTAATTTTATCCTAATAATCTATATGTTTTAGTAAAGTAAGGACATAGTGCCCTCAGAATGTTGCAGTGTCCCCACGGGGTGTTACATTTCAACATCGAGTATATAACCAGAAATAGAGACGAAATAAGGGCCATATATTCCCGGTAACACATTAGCGATACAGCTCTTATATAAATATCAACTCCCATTTGCACTGAAATATAGACAGGCCAACTACTGACCTGTGTGAACGTCTCCGTACATTTCAAAAAATATTCTGTATTTATTGTAATAAAGATAATATATCTAATAATGCCGTGCTGTTCTATTTGGTGGTGTGGGAAAAACAGCAAAACATCTAATTACAAAACAAACGGAATCACATTTCATCGGTAATAAAATATTAAATGTGTAATTTTCGTCCATTATAGCAAAGATCAAGTTAACTGGTCGATTTGAAGTGAATAAGTTGACGACACCCATTGACGACACCCGTCAATTGTTTCGAACTCGGGTTGGCCAATCGGAGCGCTGTTCTCACAGTAATGGTAAATGGTAAATAGTTTTCAAAAAAATTAAATTACATTTCGTCTCTATTTCTGTTCATATACTAGATGCATGTCAAGTACCATTAGCATAAGAACACCTGTTATATAACCATGTAACTTGCAAATAAAGAATATGAATATGAATACATTTTCAAAAGTCTTTTTTAATTTCATTTAAAAAAATAAATTCTGAAATAAAGCCAGTGTCCCTGCTGTTCGACTCAAGCAAAATGAGCAAAATGAACCATATTACTACGGGGAAAAAATCGAGTTCAAGCTGAAGAAATATTGATTCTTAAAGCGGGCATTGTATCATGCTTCACACAGGTGCAAGAAGTAATTTTTATGGGGCCTGCGCAAATCACATGGAAGGCTTTGGATATTAAATTCATTAATGTATATGTTACGCTATTACAATTGAAATAAAGTATAAATTTCAATGCTCTAAGACCGAATATTTAAGATCGCGCGTCACGATGGGAGGCGCCAGCATGCGGCGGAATCTAAAGACTGAACCTGAATGAGCTTGAATCTTTTCGACAGCGTAGACGTTTGCGGTCTCAGCAGTGTCCGCTTAGGGCATAAAATCCTCTTCGATGCTCTCCCTCGCCCTCCGCAGGTTTGCACAGGCCTTACGGGCAATAGAACTGGTGTGAAAAAATGTTATTTCACCTGTTTTGTTTCTCTTCTTGTTACACACGCAGCAGTGCTGCATGCTGACGTAGTTGTACGGCGGGGTCAGCACCATCGCCGACGTCTGGCATAAATCCTTTTCGCCTTTGGAAAACAATAATGAGAATTCAAACTCTGTCCACTTATTCTTTTATCTGGTTTATGCTGGTCTATCCTTTGATCTGTTTTCTTATTCTATAAACATGTTCATGTCACAAAACGCGCATACTTTCCAATTCCTATGGATATGTACACGAGCCTGAAACTTTTTTTTCACTGTTGTACTTTAATCTATTATAATTTCATAAACTAGGTACTTATATCACAAAGCGGCTCTTGTTAGTTCCGAAGCAAAATTGTATTACCTATGGTACTCTCTAATGAACTGGAAAATTTCATTATTGTATACACAGAACCATAATGACTAAATAATGTCTTATTTTTGCTAACTAAAGTATCAAATATGACTTTACTCAAACGCTCAACTCTATACTGCTTCCTGATAGGTTAATATATAAGCGGTACTTGGCCAATCACGTACACTTCTATCTCTTTGGTTTGTTGTTTTGTAGCGTTTGCTTGGCCTTCGTTTGAATTTGTTGTCGTGGATTGTGAATAAATAATCTTTAAGTTTCATTATTTTAATTTATTCGACGAAAAAGTATTGTATGCAATCATTACATAATTAGGTCTTAAAATCTCGTACATTAAGAACGACTTTAAGAACGTCGTTACTGCATAAAATACTATTAAAAATGTCTTGCCTTACCTTGGAACAAATCGACCAAATGTAAAAAAAAACAAGTTGTAGGTATATTTATGATGCAAAAAGGTCAATTAAAAGAATATTTTTGTTAAGTAGCATTACCTTATTTTATATTAAGGAATACCGTTTAATATGATCTTTTAAAAAAAGAAACATAGTTGAAACTGCCGACGCGATTTATTATATTTGCATTTTTTAAACCCACGCACTTAAAGCTCCACACTAGGGAAAACCTGTATCGCGGGTGCCATGTACACACATAGTAATATATCACATATTCAAAATGTGATCTATGTCGTTGTTTAAAAGTTTTCGCAGTATAACGTAAATGCAGCAGTACTTTTGTCGCATAGCCGTGAGATACCCTGTATACTTATTTAGTTTCCTATAGTACTTACAACTTGTTACGGGTTAGGCTACGAGGCGTTCCGGTTTTGAAGGTGAAGTTACAGGTAAGTGGGACTTTTCAACTCATGTCTCAGGGTGATGGGCACAGTGGCAGTGCCCCTTAGATCTTTGCGATTTAAAGCTCTGAGTGACACTGCAACTGTTACGGACAGACGTGTAGCTTACCAACAGGAGCACGCCTTGTTCGTACCATCACTTAGTGTCATAAAAAAAGGTGAATGATGAACTCTACAGTGCAGTGGAATTTCTTTCGTAGAAATTGTTATTTTTAATTGACGTTGTATTTTGACAATACTTATTTATTTATATTCTTTTTTTAGATATACTTTTTTAGTTTTATATTAACCTGTTATTGTTTATATCAACCGATCGTAATATTTGTCTCTTGACATTGTATTGCAAATTATCGTAATGTTATGACATTGATAATATTAAATTAATCCACTACTCCGAAAAGGCTTATTTATAACACCAGTGAATTAGAAACCGCGATATAAACATATGACAAGGACGCACCTTGAGCTGTTGATCTGTAAGATTTTGGTTCCATCAGCTTGGTGGGATGGGCCGGAATAGGTTCGGCCGTGTCACACGAAGTTTCATACACTGAAAATAGTAATTCTAAGTCACAATAAAATAAATAGTATTATATGGACATATTGTGTAGGTCACACACGCTATGGTGTACCGCTTTTCCGTACTCAGGTAGGTATTCTTGAGTAGACCGCAGCGTATAGAACCTGCATAAAATAATAGATTAATTATACTTTTGAACTTTCGCGTTGCACTGGATTGCCAATCAGCCCGTGACCACGGCCATTGCCATTGCCGAAACTCGATGATCAAAGTTGCTCCATCTGCTCAGCGCCTAAGAGTCCGCCTATTCCGTGCATCAACGCCTACTCGTCCTCGGGGCGTAAGGTAGTCACTTTTTTTTTAGTTCGTGACGTATGCGACCTCCTTCATTGTCATCCCACCTTTTTCACGCTATTTGCTGGTTCCTGGACACTTATTTTCGAAATTTGAAATTGTTCTCGAATTCTTTGTCTTCATTATTCTTCATTGACTTACAATTATATGGACGTCGGGTCCGCGCTAAAAAGTGTCCGCACTTTTAAGGCGCTAAAATCGTATACAGAGCGCGACACTCCGCTTTAGTCTTCATTTGTTTTACTGACAGCGCGATACTGCGATGACATTACAATTTAAATTTCGAATAGGTTGACTTGGGATATTTTTTTCGTGGTTTTTGTATTAGACCCGTCGTCCATTATTCTTACGTTTTGGTTCTTTCCGTCTCCACTCACATCAAAATCTCGAAGCGAAAGGACGTGTATCGAGTCATCATGTAAAACCTCACGTAATTTAACTGATTTTAAAGCCTGGGCTGTCTTGGTTTGGGTCTGTTCCCGCTCTTTTCCTCTTATTTATACTTAATGTCATGTTTATCTTTTTAATAACATAGCCAATAAGAAAATTGTACCAATTTATGGACCCTGTTGTCTGAATTAAAGACAAAATAAATAATTTTATGTGAACCGAGCCTTCTATTTATTTTAGCCGAGAGTAGGCTACATATGTCCATACTCTAAATATGTCCAGGAATAAGAGCTACCACTGAACCTTTAAATTTGTAAGGACAGGCCGTATCGGGTACTCATTTGTAAATATCACATCAAGAAAAATTTATCTCCACCTACGTATGTATACCCGTATTAGCTTACCGTAGCACTATGGTCCGTATCGCGTGGGAGGAAAGTTGCGTTTATAATAACCACTAAAACGGAATATGTCGTCTATTTAATAAAAATATACATTAATATACCCTTAGGTAGAATTTCCTTGGTGTTGTTTGATATGTGTCGGGGCGCAGACGGACCTCGGCTCTCTGGTGACGCATTTGAACTCCATGATGTAATCCTTAGGTTATCTGGATCATAATTTTACAAAAATTATCATAAAAATGGAAGTAAATTAATTTGCAACTCCGCGAACCCAGTGAAGGTTAAATCGTGCAAAATGGCTGCGCTTGCGTTGAATATTACCATAGAATTAATAAAATATATATTTTTGATTTTCTGTACAGGTTTGTAAATTGAAACTTCATTTCCGCAAAGTAACGCCTGAATCTATTAGTTAAACAATATCATGTTTCGAAGACTGTACAGTATTATTTAGGATGGCTTATAGATTTTCGATAGTAATTATATTTGGCATGTTTCTGTAACAGTCAAGTGATTATAAAACGCGGACTTTGAAATTGTATACTCATAACGACTATCAATTGTGTAATGTACACACTAGGTGTATATACCAGTTTTTCGTCCGAAATAATTACTGTCAATTAAGGAATACTCGACCAAATCTAAACACAATGTCGAGTACGAAGTTTCATTCACATCATGCGTCTTGTAATTTAATCGAGTATTACTTATTTGACAGTAATTGTTTTGGACGGATGTCGGATGGAGAGCGGCAGTAGAACGGAAGTAGAGAATAAAATAATAACATTTTTAAAGGTATGGCATATGACGAAATAAGTACAAGTCAGAATTATTTTAATCTCATTTTAGGAACTAATATAGTTATTTTTGATACAAGTGCGGAAAGTTAGTCATAATTCACGAGTCTCGAGGCATCTTGGCCCGAGCCAGAGGCGAGACAAGTGAAAATGACAAATCCGCATGTGTATCAAACAACGTTTTTTAATACATTTGCGAAAAACCTACATTGAAAGTAAAATAAAACAGTATTTAAAAAAGTTAATGAAAAAGGCGGGAATGTAAACGATGAAAAAAATTAGTACTTTTTTGGCCGACTTTTTTCAATATGGCAACTGTTGCTAGTAGTCAGCCACATTAAAATTACTATTTTATATTACTTTATTTTCTACATAATCGCTACTAAGGAGCATTTACTTCATACATAGGTGTAAAAATGCGGTCTCTCCATAGATACAGTATAGTAATGACGAATGACTTACGTCACAAAGCACATAAATATGAAATAAATATACAATCTCTTTAGTTCTATGTTTAAGACTTAAAACAACAGTAAATTTAAAAAAAACTGGAAAAGTAAAAAGCACTAGTGCGAGAAATCCAACTTTTCGCACGATTTGTAGTGCGAAAAATACCACCTTTTGAGCAACTGTATTAAAAACGTAATAAAAACTTTAGGAAATGGACATAAAACTAAAATATATAAGGAGCTTAATATAGTAACGTAAATAAATAATGTATTGGCCCAGATTACCCAATAGTTACTGCATAACAGATACATCACTCTCATACAAAATCGAAAATACCTACGGTATAATACCCTACTAAATCTGAGTAATGACACCATGCGCTTACTACGAGGACAACTGTATTAAAAAATATTTATTAATAATTCGCATTTTACTTTACGTTTTCTTTTATCGTCTACGATAATACGAGCTTCTTAACAATCATACATACATACATACATTAATAAGTTCTTAAACATTTTAGTTGTCAACGGTACTTAGTGCCAATAAACTTTAATTGAAACAGTCCTCAAATAGGTTTGGAGTTATGGATTACAACTGTGGGGATCAGCAAGTATGTCAAACTTGGAGATATTACAGAGGTTCCAAAATAGTGTACTCAAAACTCTGGCGAATGCTTCATGGTTCACAAAAATGGCTGATATTCATGATTATGCGAAAATCCCTACTGTCAAACAGGAGATGAGTAGCATGACAAAACCCTATAAGCCTATAATGAGAGAATCTCACGACATGAAAACAGGCTTGCACAAGCTCTGAACGAATCTCTAAGAACAGACGATTGAAGAGGCGCCACATGTGGGGCTAAAGGGATGAGAAATTGGTAAGTTGAAGGCAGTCTAAGGCGATTATCACAGTGCACCGCGACCCGCGACGGAGCGCGGAGCTGCGTTTTTTAACATTGTACTGAAATACCTCAGTTTGTATGGAAAACACGCACGTCAAACACTCTGAGAAGGCTTCTCCGCGGGAGCGCGGCGAACCGCAGGGTATATGGCACGCTCCGCATTACCGCGCAGAGTTTTGAGCTTAAGGACATGTTCAGTTTTCTACAATAGATCGCGCCGTCGATAAATTTATATTTGAATTCAAAATCTACCAAATTTGTCTTCATATTTTCTTTAAATCTTTGTAATGAAATTATCCATTTATCGATCTGGTTCGTAATAAGGGATGTATCTAATATCTTCGGTGACAGTATAACTGCAGCGTCCTGAGTGAGTTCTGTATTATTAACCATTCTTATTAAAGAAGGATATCGGCTACATACAATCACTACGGTGATCAACTGCGAAGCGATTATTTCAAGAGACGCGGGGCCGCTAGACCGCTGACCGTCGCGGGGCGCGGTGCAGTGTGATAATCTCCTTACACAGGGCGGGCGAGCCTAACACGCTAAATAGATCATAACAAAACAACTGCTCATGGTCCATGGTCCGATAGCATGTTGCAAAAAGCATTATAAAAAAATGAATCGGGTGCAAACAACCGATATCAGGGATAGATGGCACGGTTCACAAATAAAATATTGTGTCCAAGTTACCAGTAACTAAGTTCACTAAGTTTTCTTTTGTTGTGGCTTAACTTCATGCCTTTTGACCATAGTATTATACAAAATAATTTCATCTAAACTTTTGTCATGTTATAAACCACGGCATCAATCTGCTTCTACGAAGGCTCTTGTAGTTTAATATTATATATATATTAAAACACCGAACATATTTAATTCTATTATTTATAACAAATTTCAAACTGGAATATCTTTAATACCAGACTTCTAAGTAAACCCGAAACCAAAATTGTTCAGAAATTTTAAGTCTATACTTCCACATATTTTTCATAAACAGACGCATACAAATTATTGTTCATTTATTATACATCCCGTATTGTTGTGTCTAATTATTTTCATCTATTCCAAAACACCCAGATATAGTATTTTTTCACAAAACTGTAAGATATTATAAGAATGGGAACTTGGTAAAATATTATTTGTTTGCAATAAATGTTTAGCGAAATTGAATATGCCTAAGCGAAGACACATATTCTATCATATCATATCATATCATATCTAGTGGTAAAGTCACGCCCAGTTTAACCTTTAAACAGGGTTTTTGTAAAATACTTACAAACAAAGAAAGAAGAGAGTTTTAAGAGTTCGTCCAGTGAAGTACTGCCACCCTACCGCCTATTTCTGCCGTCAAGCAGTATTGTTAACATTACTGCGTTCCGATTTAGAAGGGTAAGGGTGCCAGTGAAATCACAGGCACATTAGACTTGAAAACTTATGTCTCTGGGTAACGGGCGCAGTGGCAGTGCAACTGTCAGATCTTTGCGATTTAAAGCTCTGAGTGGAAATATCCCCTAGTTCGCCACTATACAGGACTTGACACTGGAGATAATAATAATCGGTTGTCACTACTCAAAGTATATTGAGAGAATAACGCCTTGAATTGGAGTAATAGCAAAATCAACCATTAAAATAATTGCTCCTAATTTAAAGTTAGGCGCTATTTATAAAAATGAATCTGCATGCGTAAACAACCACCCTTAAAAGTGGATGATTTTCTTCAAAATGAAATGGGACCACTATGGTTCAGAAATATCGGAGTTATCGCGTATCATACACAAAAAAAAGAACATACAGTCGAATTGAGAACCACAGTTAAAATAAGTTAACGTGATCGACTTTTCGTAACTTACCCTAAAGATGCATGGCTGAATCATTAAACAATTTCAATATTACATCCTCAAAAATATCTCAAAAAATTATTTTGTCAGTTAACGACGTTTTAGTTATAAATAGCCAAAATAAATAATGTTATTTTTAATGCTTTTATATTGTTGATGCAGTAAACTTTCTACCGTACTACAATATTATGTTTCTTTTTTTCATTATAGAAAGTGAAGACCAAAACAATGATGTAAAGTCCAATTAATTTACTTCCATTTTTATAACATGGATTTTCCGCAAAGTAGCGTCTTTATTGCTGGATAAAAACAGGCGAATATTATTTTCATATTTGACATTCAATATACGTAATTTTTTAATGCTCTATATTATAGATGTAGTAAACGTTCTACCGTACTACTACACCATTTTTTTAATAAGTGAAAACCTTAGAATAATAACGCAAAACCTAGTCCGCACACGCTAAGTGAGGCAAATTGAAGCGCGCTCAAAGGGCCTACACGAGAGGGCGGGCCTTCAGTGCTCAAGGTCACCTTGCACCGCGAACAGCTCCAGAATTTTAGCTAAAAATGACGAAAAGTGCGGTAAATGAGTGTAAAAATACGTCAGACAAACATAAAATAGATACTAACATCACATTCCACAAGGAAGTAACGCGTTTCAACTTGTATTTTTATATAAATATTCACTAAAACCGAAAATTAACCTACTACTAAAACTAGCCTACATGAATTTGATTTTTGCCTCACTTGTGACAGTTCGTTAGATATGAAACTATCATTCTATGCGTTATTATTCTAAGGTGAAAACCATAAAAATGATATAAATTCCAGTTAATTTACCTCTATTTTTATTAAAATGGACTTCCGCAAAGTAACGCCTGAATCTATTAATTACTTGATAAAAACAGACGAACATTATTTTATATATGAATATATGTTATTTGTTAATGCTCTTAATATTGATGTTGTAGACTTTCCACCGTGTGACTATATTTTTTTTCATTGCAGAAAGTGAAGACCAAGGATCTTAATTCCAGCCAAAGAATGTTGAGTACAGCTTGGTTAACTAAGTTTCACCACGGCTTAGTGGAGCGCCAGGGGAGACGCAATTTGTCTGTTACTCGTCGCGCCCTACCTAATGGCCCGTCTACACGGTAATGCTTTTAACAGCATACACGCATACAGATACAAGCGCGAATTCGGTTTGAGTAAATTTACTTGCGGTGAAGCTCGACTATGTAGCCAGGCCTTAAGGTGCAGACGTGTCTAAAGTGTATCGCATTAGTAAACATAAGAACAGAACGTACCTATCTCTTCACATTTCTGTTTGTGCATGCTCTGTTTATGACAATTATCCTTTTGCACACTCACGTCCATCAAGGAGTTGTAATGCGTTAGGCACCGGGGTCGTTGGTACACGAACACGCAATCTGGATCAAAAAATTTTTTATAAGACAATAATAGTGATTTAGCTACTTTTTACCAAATTTTGAAGATATCACAATGCTGTAAGTTTGCCTCGGATGAAAAAAGGTGTTCTCAGCTTTATATTCTCGTAGAGTAAGTGAAAGTGCATTTACCCTTTAGGTCATTCTGCGACTTCTGTGTATGAACCAGTGGTATTGTTATTTGAAGAGATCAGAGGTAGTTAAGGCTACCAAGCATTTAGCAATCTAACAACAGTTGAAGAAATCGTAATGATATAAGTCTGCCTTAGATGAAAAAGGTGTTTTCAATAGAGTAAATGAAACTGCTTTTACTCCTTAGAAAATTATGTGACTTCTGTATATGAACCGGTGGTATTGTTATTTGAAGTGATCAAAGGCAGTTTAGGCTACCAAGCATTGAAGAATTTATCAACTGTTGAAGAAATCACAATGCTATAAATTTGCGTCAGATGAAAAAAAGATGTTTTCAACCTTATATCCTCGTACAGTAAGTGAAACTGCTGTTACTCTTTAGAAAATTCTGTTCCTTCTGTATATGAACCAGTGGTATTGTTATTTGCAGATATCAGAGGTACTTAAGGCTATCAAGCACTTAAGAATCTATCAACTGTTGAAGAAATCACAATGCTCTATAAGTTTGCCTCAGATGGAAAAGGTGTTTTCTACTTTGTAGGTATTATTGTAGAGTAAGTGAAACTGCTTTTACCCTTTAGGAAATTCTGTGACTTGTGTTTATGAATCAGAATCTAGTGTTGTTATTTGAAAAGATCAGAGGCAGTTTAGGCTATCAAGCATTAGGATGCCTTTCCACCAGAGATGTGCGATGTAGCGAGGCGGTGCGTGGATGTGTGGTGGCGCTGTGAAACGGTGTGATCGTTTCCACCAAAGCTGTGCGAGGTAGAGCTATGCGCGGGCGGTGCACGGTGTGATGGGGTGAGCGGTGGCGATATGTCAGTGTCAGTTAGTGTCATACTTTCAGTAGCTCGAGTACCCGCAACCCTCGCACACATCTCTCGCTATTTTGTATGTACAAATACTTAGTTCCGCTAACCCTTTTCCACCGGAGCTGCGCAGGGCGAGGCTAGGAAAATAAAGTAATCATATTGGTGGATTTTTTCTCGCACACTCACTCATCTCTGGTGGAAAGGCAGACTAAGAAGGTTAACAAGCTGGTGTCTATCGAGTTTTTAGATTTTTGTTATTGCTGCACATTGAAATTGAAACTACTTTTTCTGCCTTAAATTGCGTATATTTGTTTTTTCAAACAAACCAACGTTTTGGGGTCTTTACAAGTTCCAAATGAAGGTTTCCGAAATAAAGTGAAGAGCTCGAAACTTTGGTTTGTTTGAAAAAAAAAGAAAAATATAAATAAATATATATTTAGATCCGAAAAAATTTCATTTCTTAAGTTGTTATCTAATTGTAAATCACTATTGAAAAATTATCACACAGTTTTCTAGTGACGTTATATTTACAACTTATAGAACTCCAATATAATGATCCTGAAGACATTGCAGACAATATATAGTAAATAGGTAAATATATAGTAGCAGTACTGCCACCTATTTCTGCCGCCAAGCAGTAATGTGAGCATTACTACGTTCCGGTTTTGAAGGAATCGGAACATATATGAATCGGATGCTAAATGTTGATGTGCTAGAGGTGCTGGTGAAATTATAGGCACATGGGACTTGTCAACTTATGTCTAAGGGTGACGGGGCAAGTGGAAGTGTCCCACAGTTCTTTGCGATTAAAAGCTCTGAGTGACACTGCAACTGTTATGGACAGGCGTGACTTTCCACCAGGCGCACGACTTGTTCGCCCTGTCACTTGGTATCATAAAAAAAGTAGCAAAATATCTAAAT
Source organism: Hyposmocoma kahamanoa (assembly GCF_003589595.1). NCBI lineage: Eukaryota > Metazoa > Arthropoda > Insecta > Lepidoptera > Cosmopterigidae > Hyposmocoma > Hyposmocoma kahamanoa. The sequence goes on from NW_020654748.1 coordinate 21,885,841, forward strand.
CTTTGGTTGGTAGACCCAGTTTCCACAAGAAAGGAATTCTTAAAATTTGGCTTGGCGCACTGAAGTTTTGTTAATAAAAATATAAGTTGATCTCCATTTCACCTGAAGGATAGTGACGGTGAGGTCGACGCTGGAACTTGCACACCTGAATGATGCCTATTCACTTTCGCCTTGGAAAAGACCCAAGCCGTTCCATACCGCTCGCCATATAAATGTGGAAGCGAATGCTTCGTGCGAATCCTTGGAATGTCAACAGCACAGTGATCGAACCCAAAACTACGTCTTGTTCCCCGGTGATGGAAAGGGGAGAGCGGAATTAAAACATGATTCACTAAGAAAGCTTCACCACAATTTGAAACATGACATTTTAGGACTAAATACAAGAAAAGTGGATGTTTAATTTAGACCAAAAGACTCTTCCTATTCCAAAAACCACAACAAGTTTGTATATTCGAGTACGGGGTTAAAAGCTTTGTTGTTAAATAAATATCAGGCGTATACAAACGCGTTGTTGTTTGTTGTATACGAACTGTCAACATGTCAAGATATACAGTGTTTTATTTAAACAGACGCCATCACTTCGTAAAACCACATATAGTCTCGCAGTGTTTTCGGCACGCGTAATGTGTGTTTAGGATTGAATATTCCGAATAACTCTAGCTTTTATTGGATTTGTCGTTCTGCTGGTACTTACCCGATAACATTGAGTGTTACATCCTGTTATATTTAGTTTATTATTATTTATTTATTGAGCATTGGTTACTGAGCCATCAGCTTAAAAAGGTAACAAATGGTTAAGAAACTGAAAACGTATATACTTAAAATTAATGATAAATTTTAAAACAGACAGACATGACAATAACTATGATCATATCAATGGTACCCTCTCTGAGGTAGCTTATTGGTTTAATGCTAACAATTTATTGCGTAATGCCAAGACGACAAAATGTGTTAAATTTAAATTACCTAACGTAAAATTGACTAGTCCAAGCATAGAAATAAACGGAGAAAAGTTAGATCTTGTTAATAAAGCATTGTTCTTGGGAGTGGCCTTAGATAGTAAACTTCAATGGTTTTCACATGTATCTTCCCTGGCCAGCAGATTAAGCTCCGCTGCATACGCAGTCCGCAGAATACGTGAGCTTACCGATGTTAGTACTGCTAGACTAGTTTACTTTAGCTACTTCCGTAGTATAATGTCCCACGGGATTCTCATGTGGGGTAAAGCGGGGGATATTCAAACTATATTTGTATTGCAAAAATGAGCGATTCGTTCTGTGTACCGTCTAGGCTCTCGGGTTTCTCTCAGAGAAAAGTTTAAGGAGACTGGTATCATGACTGTGGCATCACAATACATTTACTCAAATATTTTATAAGCCCGTAAAAATATACATAATTTCAATAAGAAAGAAGATATCCACGACAAACGATAAACGAGGGTAAACGACTCTTATGGGGAACTGTATACGTTTTTACAATAAGATTCCGAAGCATATATTAAGATTAACATTTTTAAAAACACAAGTTTAAAATCTACATTAAAAATATTTTGATTGAAAAGTCATATTACAAAACTGAAGACTACGTGTTACATGTGTAGAAGGTGTTAGATGTATGGAAAGACGACACGGCTCCAGAATCCACACAAATTTGATTCAAAGTGTATTCCATAGCATTTAAGTTTATTTGAAAAGAGCAATCCCTAGAGCTTGTTGCTCGTTCTTCTCAGAGAAATCAGCGTAGTGAATGAGCAGTAGCTTAATGTAATGTAAATGTGACGTTTTCAAGTGTAAATATATTTTACCTACGAAATAAATGATCTTTGACTTTGATTCATGTAAGAACTATAACCACAAATGCCCGCCAATTTTTTTATCGTAGTAATACTTAAAGTAAAAATTAATTTGCGTTAAAAACGACGCAACAAATACGCGGCATTCCTTTTTTCTGTATTATTTAGCACTTAGGGTCGAAACACAAAACTACGATGCGCCGGCGCATCGCAGAAATCTGCGAGCTCGCACGACGCATCGCAAGAATTTGCGAATTGCTCCGCGTCGCGCATTCCTGAGATGTTAATCTTCTTTGTGTTTTTTTTTCCTATACTTTCTTATCAATAACACTCTTTTTACGATCCATGTTGTCACCTAGTTTCAAAAATACATTCAGTACGAATGATGATCATCGAAAGAATGGTTACCCGAACCATGGCAGTGAGATTTCTTGCCGCACGAAATCGCATTGCAGTAATTCGCGTCCCAGTTTTCTGGGTTGCAAATAGTAGAACTTTTGTCTAAGCAAATAGGTGAAAAAGAAAAAGAAAATGGCCTCAAAATCGTATTGTTTTACTAATACCACAGTGTAAAGAACATACAGTAGTACATCGCCTTTGAAATCTCGCGAAATGCCGCTTTCGTCTAGACTTTACGTCATACCGCAGGGTTGTCACGATGTGTTCTTTTTATTTACTTTGTTGGGATGGATGTCCTACTACTATGGCCATATTGGGAATAAAAAAAAGATGATGATGTGGGGCTTTCTCATAAGCTGTTTTATAGTATGTGCAGTAGTTGTAGTGTATAGTATACAGCGAAACGGACGCGGTTGGTGGCGAGTATTTGAGTATGTACCGAGAGCTGTGAAGTTATCGAGCAGCAGCGAAACCGAACAGGCTGGCACGGGTGCGCTCGGGCGGCACACTGAACCACGGCACGTTTGCGCGAAACGAGCCACCACGGGTCGTCGGAAGCCGCCTTTACGTTTTAAGCTTTCAACGGTTTCTTACAGGTTTTTTAACGGTCGATCTAACATGTTTTATTTACATACATTAGCACTTTACCGGCCACACCTACTCTCGCTAAAAAAATATGTCTAATTTGTTGAAATTTTAATGTTAATATTCGTTTTCATGTCCCCATGTACTCTTCTTCGTAGCCTTTCTAAATGTAAATTTTTTAATTTGATTTATTACACCAACACACATTCACAATCATTATTTTCACTTACAGTTACACTTACATGTATATTAAAATCCGCACATGCACTTACATATTCAATAGGTTACTTTTGATGCACTATTCACACTATATTACAATTATTATTTTAAAGAACAATTTCCTTAAAAGTTTGTTAGATCTTTCATTACAAAAAAGCTTCTAGATTTACTACCTCTCATTGGTTCTGACTGAAAACCAGCGCCTTAGGGAACTCAGGCATATGCTGGGTCCGTGCCATTTCACTACAATGACAAAAATGTTTCACTTTTCCTGTTGTATTCAATCTGTATTTGTGTCATACTAGTGAATAAAGTGTTTATGTTCTTGAAGCAATTTTATTAATGAATTTAAGGTGTTATTTACTTATTTCGTTTTCTTTAATACAGGCGATCGTACAATCGTCGGCATAGAGCATCATTGGGTGATGGAATGCTTGATGTATGTCATTTATGATAAAGCATATATTACAATTACCTGTGCCATATCTATCTTGGGAGCAACGCAGCGGCGGTAGGAAGCAACGCGAAGTGTATGTGTACGTTGACTTGAACTGCTTCAGACATATTGAATTGGACTCCAAAAGTTTCTTCGAAGACCCCATGTTCACAGCTAAAAAAACATAGACAGGCAATATGCGGTGTGACTTTCATACAATATTGCTTACTTAGTCCAAGCTTGGGTTTTATTCTAGTTTTATGGAACTTGATGATTGTATGGTTAACCTATATAAAAACAACAGAGACACACCTTTAACGTTCCACATAATTTTTCGCTGCTCGAATAGTGTCAAAGTATGTCCCTAAACGGGATGATGTTCATAGGATTCCCAGCTTTAAGTCAATTACATAAGAACTTTGAATAATTTCGTTTTATTATTATATCCAATTAATATTGTATTGTCTTAGAAGTAGTAATAATAAAAATAAACGCACACACTCATAGCCCCGCACTAGGAAAACCCTGTATCGCGGGTGCCATGGCCTTACACACAGACAACCACAAATTACACCCAAACTCACGAGAGAAATAAATATAGGCTATAGACAAATATTTCTCTCTGCCCGGGAATCGAACCCAGAACCTCTGCATGTCAGTCTAGCATGGTAACCATTTGGCCACAGAAGCAGTTGTAATGTATTAGATATGTGATATTATACTGAGTTTTGTTAGCAGTAGAGCTCCTTGTGATAGAGTTCGTCCAGGTAAGTACTGCCAGCTTACAAACGGAATATACGGGTATGTTAATATTATTTTCACCTCACTAGCTCGGAAAGGCTTTCTTTCGCATTAGAAATCTGCGCACAAAAGCATTTTTTGCACGCTATCGTGGTAAATGTTTTTGAATTTCGAACTTGACGATGGACCGTGGTGCACCTATTTATTTCGATGAAAAAAAAAAGATAATGAAACGTTTAACTACGCGATTTGTCGTGCATTATTTATTTTTTTATGTAATATAAATCCGTTGGTATATTTAATTCTTATTATTGTGGACATTAAATTGACAATGATAACTAATTGTGTTTATAAATTATTTTAATTCGTCGAAGAACTAAAATGATCTCAATACCAAAACCAAAGTTATTTGTAAAACAGTTCACCAATCGGGTACTGTAATTTACTGGTAACTATAGTTACCAGTGACGTTCGACCGAAAGTGAACGTATTGACAGTTACTGGTAGCTATGGCTACCTAAGCTATGGCTGACTGTTCAATGGATGGCCCATTTGCCTGTTGAGTTGCCAGGGATGGATGGCCCTTATTTTGTCTCTATTTCTCGTTATATACTCGACGCCTACCGCTTAAGTGAGTCGGTTCCTGAGACAGATGCGCGGTGCGGGAGTGACAGTTTACGCAATAGTCATATCGCGCTGCACACGGGATAATTTCAATAAGATTTTTGCAACGATATTCAATAACAAGTTGATGAAAAAAATACCTACCAAATTAGTCAATTTTTGTTATGTAAAACGATAATAAAAAAACCATTTCATTGTTAATTGAAATGAATAGACAAGCCATTTGGCACTTTTTTCTATATAGAAAATTGTCAGAAAGATCTTGTTGAAATTCTCTCGTGTGCAGCGCTCGTATTCGTTCCAAATGCGAATCTATACAAAATTTAGAAAATTCGGACCGTTGTCGTCCGATGTCGCTTGTGCACTAAGCCCAATTCGCGTCCGATAAAATACGAATATCGCTTGTACACCTAAAGATAAAATGATCCCTGTGACATCCGTGGCCGGACGGTTATCATGCCGGACTGCTACGCAGAGCTCCCAGGTTCGATTCCCGGGCTGGAAAATATTTGTATGGCCTATATTTATTTCTCTTGTGAGTTTGGGTGCAATTTGTGGTTGTCTATGCGTGTGTCCCTGGCATCCAAGACACAGGGTATCCTTAATGCGGGACTATGTTGAGTGTGTGCGTTATTATTATATTATTATTTCGGACCGTCATTTCTCGGATTCGGACATATAATATACGGACGGAATAATTAAAGTTACCTGTATGGCAGACTTCGGGGGAAGTCTGAAGCTCTAATTCTTCAAAACGTTTCGGTGTCATCGTGTCTGAAAAGATGTAATCGTTTTTATTTCACATTCTATAATCAATGGAACAGCAATTTTTTTTAAGCCCTAAACGATGGTACCCAGTGGAAGGACAGTTGCTTGTAATTTTCTGTGACCACATGTACCTTCAATTTCTACATTTGTGAATTATTATTTATACAAATTCATAAGTTTCTCATAACAGGCGTTACGACTAAAAATCGTTTAAATCCAATACAATCTGCAGTCTGCAACAAGCACAAAGAAAAATTCGTCAGATCTGCTGACTCGGTCTGTAGCTCGGTGGGTAAGAGCAACAGCCTTGGTGATAGAACAGACGCTGGTTCGAGTTCAGTCAGTTCGAAGGAAATTTTCTTTGTGTTTGTTCGAATTTGGTTAGTTTTTTTTTAAACCGTCAAGACGTTCCAACAAAACATTTAATGCCTCACAAAAATAGATTAATGATTCTTATCTAGATTAACTCTACATTTGTCTAGCCCATAGGTTCCCAAACTTTTTCGACTCACCGCCCACTTAGATAAGATAAAAAGTTTCAACTACAACAAATAATTGAAAACACATATTTTTTATATTAACATACATATAACAAGGAAAAAAAATACATATGTAGTGTAATTTATATAGATAAGTCAGCGGTGGCACCCCCTGTAGTGCGATTCATGTAAGTTCAAACTATCAAAATATCGTTGAATTTACGTAGTCGTTCGATCGAAGTCCTATCCAAAATGGTTATTCACGTATCACTTGAACGAACGTTCATATGAGTAGAATCGAAACGTAACGACTAATAAACGACATCTTGTATTGTGAAAGTCGAAAGTCTTTTGAAAGAACTGACAAAATTTTAGCAGAACACGTTTGACTTGTCGTTTAGAGTCGACTTAAGTTCGATTCATATACCAGAATACGCTCCAACGATATTTGGACCGAACGACTTTAAAATTGGACTCGTTGACGTTCACTGTCACACGTGAACACGAAAAAGCAGTTCAACGACTAAATCGCTACGATATCGTAACAGTTTGATCACGTGATTCACCCCCTGGACTGCTTCAACGCCCGCAATTTCTTCCGAAGCTCCTACCGCCCCCTTAGGACTCTTCAGCGCCCATTGAGGGGCGGCAGTGACCACTTTGGGAAACATAGTCTAGCCCATAAAAAAAACTAAAAGACTTACAAATAAACATTGACTTACAATTATATGGACGTCGGGTCGTCGCTAAAAAGTGTCCGCACTTGTAAGGCGCTAAAATCGTATACAGAGCGCCAAACTCCGCTTTAGTCTTCATTTGTTCGACTGACAGCGCGATACTGCGATGACATTACAATTTAAATTTCGAATAGGTTGACTTGGGACATTTTTTTCGTGGTTTTTGTATTAGACCCGTCGTCCATTTATTTGTAAGTCAATGCAAATAAATAAATATTATTATGATATTAATGAATTCCTGAACGGAATCTTTAAGCAGAAAGGTAGATTTGAAAATAGCTTCGTTAGTCTCTTCCATTCTTCTGTGCCCGAGAGGGTTCATGATGTGTGCGTAGCGGATTATGATCTAAACCCACTCTTTAAGCGTGAAACACAGTGACAGCGGGTGCAGGTCGAATAGCATCCATCAAGTTTACCTGAAGTACATTTGTCGACCATCCTCTGGCCGCGTGACATTTTGGTACCAATAGTGCAAGTCAATCGTTCATTATGAACTCGTTCCAGTGCATGAATCCGATGAGGTCCTTTCGGTAATATATCTTTTAAACTTTCTCTTGACACAGCCATCATTATTCGATCAGGCAGAGCTGTATGGAATGTTGAGGATAATTAGTTTTGCATGTGATAATTTTAATTACCTTTCTGAGACAGGGTTGATTTTATTTATAAAATTAACTGGTACAACTATGCTATTGCTATCAATGTTATGTGTTTGTATCGGAGACGTATCCACGAAGTTATAATCCAAATTGTTCACACCAAGGGTTTTCTTCGTGTGTATTTAGTTTTGTCATTACTTGTCATATTTAGTCGAAAATTAAAGAGAAAACTATGAATCAACATCGATAATTATTATGCTCCGATTTCTTTATACGAATGGTTTTTTTGCTTTATTTCATAATTTAAATATGATATTTCTATTTAACTCTAACAGGTTAATCAAATTAAAAAAAATACCTTTATCCCTAGACACTTTCGACACACGTATATCGGATAATTATTAATGATAATTATCAAAGGAAATAAAATTTCGAACCCAGTATTTAGTCCATAAATTCTCAGGCCACCGTTTCCTTAAAAAATATACTATGGAATAAAATAAATACTTTTGATTGAGAAAAACAATAACAACGGACGAGTGGTGAAGTAAACCTCGCTATTGTTGCCCTCTTGTGACGTTTTTAAGTGTCAATTTCCACATTATTGAGAATTCTTTGATATTAATTTTGACATCATTGTTATCCTCACTAGCTCTTGCCTTTACAACTTCGACCTAAGCGTAAATACAGATATACATACGTGTAAATCCTGGATTTTTCGATGTTTCAACTTCTCCTGATACGATATTGGAGCACTTTGTCAATTTGTATGGGATGCAAAGAGACTCAGTCGGCGATGTGTGCTCTAAGTCCATCATCTGTTCCGTATCGAACATAGACTGGTAATCTGTTTAAAGAGAAATTAATAATACTGTCAAGTGTGAATTTATTTGTAACTATGAATAAAATTAGTTTGAAGATTCTTTTTCTCTTAAAAAACGTATTTTTTTTAGAATTAGAAAAATTGTAAGCAAGGAAGCAGTGATCATAAACCATTTTTTCAGACAAATTACAGTAAAACATCGTAAGAATCGATGATAAATGACATTTACAACCGACATTATGATATGTTACTAATTTATAAAAAGCTTTCGTTTCAAGTTTAGACCCTCTGTTTTTTTTAAGTTTAATATAGTGTAAGTTTTCGAAATAGATCAAGGAACTATAGATAAAAAAAAAATCATTTAATATTCGGTGATTCTTACGATTTCATATTTTTTATAATTACTACGTTCTTTTTAACGTAGTAATTATAAAAAATATGAAATAATATGTTTGACATTTTGCTTACATACCTACTGAATAATGAATTGGCGCATGATAAGAGTAAAACTTTCCTTCTGTCTAAAAGAAATAAACGTAGTGTAGTTAAATAACAATTTATGTAACTACAAGTTTTGGTAACGGCGTGAAATAGAAAGACCAAATATTCTTGATGTCAAATGTAACATTGACAAGTAATCAAAGAAGTTTTAAAAGCTACCCACCATTTTCTGTTCTCTGTGTTCAACGAGAGAAAAGTTTGTGTGCTTTAGTTTCTTTTTGTACCTGTTGTTAGGTACTTATTGGTAAATGGTACCCTACGTGAATGGTAAATTGCTTTTTCTTTTTCTTGGATTTTCGCGGTTATCATTTCAGATAGTTTTTACTTGGTTTTTAAAACAGGGAAACTTATAAATTGAAATTTGGAAACCGAGATTAGGAAGGTGAAAATAGAGCTAAAAAAGGGATTCAGGCGGGGAACTATGACATGTAACTAAACAGTTAATATAAATGCAGGTGAAATATTGTTTTATTTATTTTGATATCTATGTTTTTTTCTTAAAAGTACGAGTATAAATATGAGTAAGCATAATACGCGTGCGTTTAAAAAATTAAGAAGTCAGCTACTTTTTTTTAACGTACGCATTCATAGCACTAGGGAAACCCTGTGCGCGGGTGCCATGGCCACACGCATAGACAACCACAAATTACATCCCAACTCAACATAGAAATATTTCTCCCGGCACGAGAATCAAACCCGGGATCTCTACGTGGCAGACTTGCAGGGTAACCGTTCGGCCACGGAGGCAGTTAACTTGTCAACGGTGAAGGACTGTAAACTTTGAACGGCTCCTTAACCGCAATTTATATAAGTATTTTATTTTATCTCCACCTATATATTTTCAATTAATATCTGTAAAAACATGAGATAACAATGATATCGTCGGAATGATCCAACCATCGACTATATAACCAGAAATAAAGACGAAATGTCATTTAATTTGTTTGAAAACTATTCTGCCAAATCATTATGGCGACAACTGCGTTCCGATTGCCCAGCCTGAATTCGAATCAATTGACAGGTGTTGTCAATAGTTTCCTTTAACTTGAGCTTTGCTATAATGGACGAAAATTTGAAAAAAATACATATTTAATATTTAATTATCGATGAAATGTGATTCTGTTTGTTTTGTAATTAGATGGTTTGCTGTTTTTCCCTCACCACCGAATGGAGCATCCCCTATTGTTAAAGATATTATATTTATTACAATAAATACAGAATATTTCTGGAATATACGGAGACGTACATACAGGTCAGTTGATGGCGCTGTACTATTTCAGTTTTCTTAATTTGTGATTTTAGCGGAAATGAGAGTTGATATTTAAAAGTGATGTACGGTCCATGTTGCCGACGTAAACCGACGCGAGCCGAACCAACGACGGCTTTAAGCGCGGGCGGCCCATTGGTGGGAGAGACCCAATTACGAGCTTCACTTGAAAAAACATTATTTTTAACTTTGTAAATTCATTCAATAGTTTTGTATACTTTCCAAGTGCCAATTACTATAGATAAAAGTTCATAGCGTATAATTTGACCATCTTTTATTGGGTTAAAACCCACAAAAGCTACAGCCCATTTGCCTAATGAGTAGCCAGGCATGGATGGCCCTTATTTCGTCTCTATTTTTGGTTATGAAGTCGATGGATCCAACTTTGAGACTAGTTTATAACCTTTCTCGTCCATAGGGAAACTACGTTGCAACCACTTCTCGGCATTCAAGCTACTTGACAGTTGTACTGCGTCTGAATGCTTGCCGTCACCTGCTGTCTTATTTCCCTGACTGAGAAGACGTGCCAGAGTAGACAGACGGTGTATCATTTTACCTGTAGATTTATTTATATTTTATTTTATTTATTTGGAAAACATACAACATCATATAAACATGTCATTTTTAACAATTATGAAACAAACACTTTTTTTTATAACATACCTTACTATCAAATACCTTAACATAATATATGTATAGTCGGCCGTATCCAGAGTTTTAACATACAACACACACAGCACACCTCATTCGCGTACGCACCACAAACACACACACACACACACACACACACACACACACACACACACACACACACACACACACACACACAAACACAAACACACCTTACCATTACCTAATACACATAACTAATAGCTAAATTTATATGTTAACTTTTTAAACTCTCTTTAAAACTTAGTAAACTCTTTTTTCATAGTTTGTAGTCCTTTAGTTTATTTTTATTTTCTTTTTTTTGTACCATAGTTAAGAGATTTAGTTCAGTATATGTACTAGTTATAGAGGAGTGAGATCTCCCGATACAAGTATTTTTATACTTAAAAGAAGATCTCAATCTCGCATGTTGTTGTTTAAATATTTGCGAAGTAATAAATACTTTTTATTTTATTTATTATTATAACACTAGCCAAAACACTTTCCACTAATGTTTACAATAGTTACGTTGGATAGACAAATTTGTACATAGCTAATAACCAACTAACATAATAATTACCACTAAGCAACTAGTTATAAATAACTTTTAATTTAAATTTATTGGAAGTCATGATGTTCAACCACCATGATATTCAATGGGAAATCACTCCAATAGATTTATCTTTACAGCAAAATTTCGTTAAAGAGAACAAATTTTTCAATACTTATTTGCAATATTGTGAGCTTTGATAGAGATTACCAAATTAATTATGGATAGAATATGGCCCATAATTAATGGCTTGACTGAAAGCGGTCACTGTTCGTAGTTTCAAGATTAAAATCACCATTAACTCTCTGTAGCCAAGCCAGGTCACATGCGATGATCTACTAGACCATTATTTACTTTGACATATAGCATCATGTGACAAACATTTTTGGCTTCTAATTTGGTTATAGCATTTGAACGGAAATTTGAAACTTGAGACAATCGGTACAAACTTGCAAGTTTCTAATTGTGGCAATTAACAATTTTAATCGCAGATTTTGGCAATTAAAAAGCTCTTGTCGATTACCGAAACTCTCAACTGAAATGGCTACGTCTATGAAGTTTCATGAAATTATCATGTGGATAACGTCTCATGAACAGGTAGTTGCGAGTTCCCGGATGCCGAAGCTCGAGGATCAAAATTGCTTCATCTGCGCAGCGCCTTACAATCCCTAAATTTTTTGTGTTACCTGGCTACAGTGTTAAATTTTGGTGTATATTTAACTTTTTAGGCAACAACGAGGTAAACACTAATACGTTTATTGCAGTTTTAAGGCTGTCTTTTCAGTGCATTATCAAAGAAATTTCATAATCTCGTCGAAGAAAATTCAGGATAGGTTTGAAAGGAATAATGTGCGGATCCTACCACAGTTCGTACTTTGTACTGTAGCATATGTTGCCACTTTTTGAGAGTTAGTATCTGTGGCGGCGTTGTCCATCATCTTGGGCGTTGTTCGCGGGACATCCGATGGCACTGGCAATAAATAAAAGATTTACAAAGTAAAACGTGACGTATTGGGCACAAAATAATAATACGATATAAGGCCAACAGCAGTCGATCGTGGAATATGATTGATTCTGATGATTTTGCTCCATAAATTTGATAACAGCTTTTGTAGTAATAAAAAAGAAAATGGTCAATGAAAAATTTTATGCGTTATATTGTATTCTGAGAACTTGCCCAAAACACGAATCCAATAAAATCGAAGAACTATACTGAAAGAAAGTAACTAGGTCCACTGACTTACGTTGTGAGTCACGATCTGCCTTAGTCACTTTATTTCCAAATGTATTAATTTCATTACTCTTGAGTTCTCTATATTGTTCTGAAACAGAGGAATAAAATTGTTCGTCGTCAGCGTTACGTGCTTTTGCTTATTTTTAGAGACGGCATTATTTCTAATCGTTTGAAGTAAATTGATTTTAAGTACAAAACTGATCTCAATGTCACTTGAGTGAAGTTCATTAATAAAGACCCAAATCACGACTACTCTCAAGAACGCAGTTATGCAACAATGGTGCAATCCATGCAGATCAAAAATTAGTCTACGTTGATATTGACCAGGGTCTATATTTTCATAATGTCACAAAGCGAAATTTGTTGGTACCTAAGCGCATAAATGTGAAGTAAACCAAACTAAAACTTGCTGAAACCTTTAAAGTCACTAGGATGATATTATTATATCAATTTGAAAAAATGAAATTATTCACATGGTTTTAGATCATTGTGCCACGTGAACAATTATATTTTTTTATGATACGAAGTGACGGGATGAACAAGTCGTGCGTCTGGTGGTAAGCAATACGCCTATACATTGCAGTTGCAGTGCCACTCAGAGCTTTAAATCGCAAAGGTTTGGCACTGCCGTTGCGCCCGTCACCCTGAGACATAAGTTGACAAGTTCGATGAGCATGTAATTTCGCCAGCCTTCAAAGGGAACACAGTGATGGTCACCTTGCTGCTTGGCGGCAGAAATAGGTAAGGTATCACCATCATCATCATCCAAAACCATTTGGATCAATAATATACCTTAGAGCAGTTACGCATGGCGACTTTTAGAAGCGATGTAAATGCGATGCAGTCGCTAAGCGTTTACTTTTACACACGCGCGCGATTTTAAGCAATGATTCAAACGAGATGCAAGAGCGATTACATCGATACACTAGGGATTTATAGGCGATTGATGCAATCGCGCGTTTGTTTCGATGCAGTCGCATGTTTGCATCGATGCAATCGCCTATAAATCAACAATGAGTACACTCATATTGCTTTTTGCTATCTTATATTTTTAATTTTTTATTGTGCACTCCATTGACTTACAAATAAATGGACGACGGGTCTAATACAAAAAACACGAAAAAATGTCCCAAGTCAACCTATTTAAACGTAGTGACATTTCAAGGAATATGAAAAAGCTAAAATGTTGAATTTAAATTGTAATGTCATTGCAGTACTGTCTAATTTTGCTTGCTTCGCTGTCAGTCGAACAAAAGAAGACTAGAGCGTGAATGACACTCTGTATACGATTTTAACGCCCTATAAGTTCGGACACTTTTTAGCGCGGACCCGTCGTCCATATAATTGTAAGTCAATGGTGCACTCTATTCAATTTACTAAATTTTTATCTTTAGGATGAAACCCTTACAGAATAAACATATTCGAAAAAAGACATACAAGCCCAAATTAACTATTAGTTACAATACATTAATCATTAATGACAATAAAATAATACAACAAGTTTATATTTCAACGTGCATTCTCTTGAAACTAGCACCATGTGGACTGGTTTATTGTTACGTAAATTCGTCCAGTACGAGCCCATTACGGTAATCAAGTTCATAATCTTAAACTGTCTAAAGTCTTAACTTTTAACTGCCAAGGAAAACTTAAATGACTTGGTCATGTGTAAATACGCGAACCAGGTCAGTGCAAAAACCAGTTGCAAAACTGGGACATCACTATAGCCGGGTACTCATTAGTGGGCTATAATTAAAACGTGACAAATGAAGTAACGAGGTTTTAGTGTGTACGCGTGAAACAGTTTTCACTCCCTAGAACGAGTACCTGGTTATCGTCGGTTCATAACGAACGCACGCTTTCCGCACGCGACAAGCTCGCGAACCACTTACACATCAAGGTTTTTGCCACCGGTATATAACCAGAAATGGAGACCAAAATAAGGGCCATCTCTGGCAACTCATTAGGCAAATGGGCCTTATAACATTTTTAAATATTAACTCTCGTTTGCGCTGAAATCACAAATTAGAAAGCTGAAATAGTACAGCGCCAACAACTGACCTGTGTCTACTTCTCCGTATATTGCAAAAATATGTTGTATTTATTATAATAAAGATAAATCTCTAACTATGGAGTGCTGTTCCATTCGGTGACTTGCGAAAACAGCAAAACATCTAATTACAAAATAAAAGAAACACATAACATGGGTATAATTATATTATTATATTAAATATGTAATTTTTTAATTTTCGTCCATTATAGCAAAGGTAAATTTAAACTGGTCGATTTGAAGTGAAACAATTGACGACAACCGTCAATTGTTTCGAATTCGGGCTGGCCAATCGGAAAGCCATTATCACCGTAATGATATGGCAGAATAGTTTTCAAATTCATCTCTATTTCTGGTTATATACTCGACGGTTGTTACACAGCGGATGCTAATGCTCATGCGGATTTCAAATATTTAAAAGAAACGGGAAAAATTCGAAAAATGTACATTTTCACTGAATCTAATAATAAAATATTATTTCAATAATTTTGTGACATGTAATCTGCATGAAAACAATCAATCTGCTTAGCATAATCTTTCTGGAATTTTATATTTTGAAAACAACAGCTGAGCTGCTTTTTTCGCTTGGATAGTCTATGGGTCGTATTCCAGAACTATACTCAATGCTCAAGTCAGGATTTGAGCAGACTTGAGTATGATTTCAAGCACTGGAAATACGACACTAATGGCAACGACTTGAGTATGATTTTCAGTGCTCACTGCAATACTCAAGCCCTGACTTCAGTATTGAGTAGAGTTCTGGAATACGACCCTTAGATTAGTAGCAGTAGAGCTCCTTGTGAAAGAGTTCGTCCAGAGAAGTACTGCCACCTTACTATTTCTGCCGCCAAGCCGTAATGTCAGCGTTACTGTGTTCCGGTTTTGAAGGATAGGGGTGCTGGTGAAATTACAGGCACAAGGTACTCGTCAACTTATGTCTCAGGGTGACGGGCGCAATGGCAGTGCCCCTTAGATCTTTCCGATTTAAAGCTCTGAGTGGCACTGCAACTGTTATGGAAAGGCGTGTAGCTTACCATCAAGCGCATGGCTTGATATCCCGTCACTTGATATTATAAAAAAAAAGTATGTTTCTGGATTATTCCAGCGTGCCTTTAAGGTCATGTCACAACTCGACCGTCAGCAATAAATGTCGTTATCGATGAATGCAGATGCTGATACGGATGTGAATATTTTAATTTCAGCAGATTATCGGCGGATGTGGATAATGATATTCACAACAACCCTGATGATGATTTTTGGTAACATAACATACAACTATTACAGCTCGCTAGTGAGTACCCGGCTTATAGAGTTTTGACATAATAAGAGACTTTATGCGTAGATAATAAGTTCTAACAAATTTCGAAGTGCAGTTAACAGTGATATAAACTTTTATAGAGTGGTTACAAGGCGACTTCTTTTAGAAGCGACGCAAACGCGCGTTTAAACGCGCGATTGCCTTGCTACACCTGCAATTTAAGAGGGAGCAGAGGAAAATTTCCTAATTATCGATTTGATTTTAGAGGGGTATATCCAATTTAAACTTAAAAATAAAATATTGTATGAGTAACTATAGGATATATTCAAGTATAGACATTAATCAGAAACATAAAATAATAAAGTTTTCTAGATAGATAAAAATCACGAAATGACCTGTAATTTTCACGTTTTTTCGATTTATCCTTGAAATGCTACAGGTTATTAGGACAAAAATTAGATAATTAATTATATTTAAGCATGATCGACAACTGTCACTACGGATTTTTTTTAATCCCTTTAGTTTTAGATTTATTCCGCTAAAACGAATTTGGTACTTTTAATGCGCAAAATTCAACATCTCCTGTCGCATGTCATGCGAACTTCAGGCATATATTTGTTTCACAAATTTGGGCGGAGCCAACGTCAAAACTGTTTTGGCATGCTCCCTCCTAAAGGCGATTGCTTCGATACAAACGCGCGATTGCATCGATACAAAAATGCGATTGCATCGATGCAATCGCTTATGAATCAGAAGTGTAGCGATGCAATCGCGCGTTTGTATCGATGCAGTCCCGTGTTTGCGTCACGTTTAAGTCGCGTGGTTACACACGCGCCTTAAACGGGGCTATGAATTGATTCACATTTGAGGATTTAAAAAATACATTTTACGTACATGAAGTATTTATGCTTGAAACTGCCCCCGTGGCCGAACGGTTACTATGCTGGACTGCTACGCAGAGAGCCCGAGTTTGATTCCCGGGCCGGCAGAGATATTTGTATGACTTACATTTATTTATCTCGTGAGTTTGGGTGTAATTTGTGGCTGTCTGTGTGCATACCCATGACACCCGCGATACATGGTTTCCCTAGTGCGGGGCTATGAGTGTTTATACACGGACCCCTTGGAAGTTGGCAACCGATTATAGGATTCCAATCAGCAGATATGTGTTTCTTTTGTCAACAAGTTTGTGGGACTGTAGCCTTGGGTTTAGCGCTGCGAGAGGTATTTTTTAATGAGAAACGAGGAATATATTCATAAATAAAGATTTACTGCGTGCGTTCAATTTGAAGATTTTGTCTAGAACTCCCCCGATGTTCATTTGACAACAACCTTCTGTTCTTTATACAATTCTAAATATAAATTAGTGCAATCCTAAGCAGATTGTGCTACATTTGTGGGAGCGTAGCCGTGGGTTTAGCGTTGCAAGAGGTACTTTTTAAGTAATATACGAGGAATATATTCATAAATAAACATTTACTGCGTGTTTACAACTCAAGAATTTGTCTCGAACAACCGTGATGTTCATTTTACCGCAATTTTCTTTTATTTTTATCTAATTCTAAATTCAAACCTATATTTATTTCGACAGTTCAAAATACAATCTATGCAGCCTGCTACAGTACCTATCGTGCCTTAGGGTGACCTCTTCTAAAGGTCGTTTTCACCGGCGAGACGAGGATTGAAATTTGTATTTAATAAATTATAAAATTTCAATTCTCTCCTAGCGCTTCTTCGGCGGAAATGGTCTGCATTGACAAGAATGTGCAAGACGGGAATTAAAATATTTGTTGGTGTAATATTGAACCGTATTGCGGCATATTTTGTTACTAACTCTACAATTGAGACATGACTCACGCATTGCACTCACGAGCTAGCGATGCCTATTAATATAAACCGAGAGATTGTGGGGTAGGTACGTAGGTATTTAAGATTTAGCAAAGATGGGTTACATCTGATTCTACACAACACTGACAGCACTGTATTATCGCTAAACCTATCACTGAACTTTTAGTCGCAGCAAGGCTCCTTGGGAAAGAGTTCGTCCAGGGCAGTAAAGCCACCTTACCTATTTCTACCGCCAAGCAGTAATGTAAGCTTTATACATTCCGGTTTTGAAGGGTTAAGAATGCTGGTGTAATGACATGTACATGGGACTTGTCTTGTAAAGGTGGTTTTGAACCGGCGAGGCGAGACGAGGATAGACCAGAATTGAAATCTCGCTGGCGTATTTCCACCAAAAATTACCATTAGTAGCTCGCGCACGATATCATGATCTCGCTCACGCTGCGATTGTGGACAGTGAACATTCAGTGCCGTTCAGTTCATCTAGCGATAAATACGCGGCACAAGTAATATGTCCCGTAAATTATTATTATTATTAAATATGTTAACGGTAAAAGAATCAGATAAAACCATCTTTTTTCAATCTCAAATCGTACGTGGGGCACGTACGATTTGAGATCAATCTCGCGATTGAAATTAATAGCCAACTCAAGTGTGGGCACTCGCGAGATTGCGCTAGCTCGCGCAGCTATAAGGTTTATATTACATCAACAAATATTTCGATTCTCGCCTCGTCCATCCTCATCAATGCGATCTGGATTTCCACCGAAGTTGGGCTAAGAGTGAATTGAAATCCAAATTTCATTCCTCGTCTTGCCTCATCTCACCTCGCCTCTTCGGTGGAAAACCACCTTAAGAGTGGCGACGACGACGATGGGAAAGTGCTTATACAGCAACTGACCCGCTCTAACACGCAAATTTTAGAATCAGTTCGATTCCCTGTTCCAAATAAATCTATCTTTTAGGTTTAGATTTAGGGTATGAATGTGTGCGTTATCAATAAATCTTTGTAGAGGTTACTCACTTGTATCACCAACCGAACGATTGACGAGACGTCTTATTTCTGTGTTGGTTTCATGAGAGACTAGTATTGGGCAGATGGAGTCGCAGTTTCCACACAATATCTGATTGCCAAGAGGGTGTCGTCGAATACGATTTGTTGTCTGATCATCTTCTGGGAGCATTGATTGGCGCAGGGTTTCTTGCTGAGCTGGTTTACGCATCGGTGGCGAAAAAGGGCGCTCAGGTAACATCACAAACGGCAGGCAAGATGTTGACTTTGGTTTCATTAACGATATTAACTGTGTGTCTGTCAGAACCATCATTATATATTATTACTAAGCTTTCTACATTCTAGTTCGATAAAAGGGTAGGTATATTTAAGTAGATTCGTACCTAGCATAACAGATTTGTCACTCTGATCGCTGGGTTCTTGAACAGCTACTTCTCTTACAGAAGAGCACAGCGTGAATACAGTCATCAACTCGCTTTGATTACCCGTTGCCGACCGACTGGTATACGTGCCATCTAGATGCAAGGTATTAACATAGTATACATTGATTTACCAATAAATGGACGTCGGGTCTGCGCTAAAAAGTGTAAGAAGCTATAGGGCATTAAATCAAATCACAAATAGAGCATCAGTCACGCGTCAGTCTTCGTTTGGTCGACTGACAGCGTGCCTGTGAATCATGCCGTATTGTATAATAAAAACTTGTAAAAATTAAAGATCGAACACACAGAAAAATTTCGTCGACCCGGTGGGATGGGAACCCACGTCCATGCTGCACCGTAGCATTGCTCTAACCACCTGAGCCACGGGTCCAGTTACTGAGTCGTCGAAATTCTCCTAAGGGTTATTGTCATAGATCGCTGTAATGACTTTACAGCATTCGACGTCGCTTTAAAAAATTGTAAAATTAATCAAGTAAAATGAAATAATTAATATTGACCATTATTCTTGTGTTCAAGTACTTTTTCACTAGAAACTAAAATATGGTGTATTTTGTTAAGTTTCCAGTAGACTTGACTTCGATTATGGTGAATTTTTGGGTCTGTATATTGTTGCAAACAAAATTGGTGTTACAATTTAAATTAAATGTTTCAGTTTCTTTATATTTCTTTACATGTCAATGCGTTTATACAGGTTAACAGGACATTTTTGTGCTTTTTGTATTAGAGCAGTCGTCCATTTGTTGGAGGTCAGTGATTGTATAATATAACGTAGCAGCGTAACTTGTATGTGTGCGCGCCCGCGAAACGTGTACGCACGTACACATTCCCATAATCTGACGATGCATTCGCGTTGCGTAACGTTGGTCGTCATACGCGCCTTTTATTAATATGCGATACACAACAAACCTTGCTGCTAATTTGTATGGAGTTACCATACTTGTCTTATTACACTACGGTATTAAGAGTAGATACTACCTCAGCTCGAATTAAAAATTTTGCCGTGTTGAATTATTTCAGAATTTATTTTTTTACAAACAAAAATAAAGAAATTTGAAAAATATATATCATATAGTATACGTGTTCTAATTAGTGCAGTTGATATAAAAAAAAATCAATGGTATATGTAAAGTAGCTATTGAATATAGTGGTTATCTTGTAAAATTTCAAATTTCAGTTCGTGTTTTTATAGAAATATCCATTGACTTACAATTATATGGACGTCGGGTCCGCGCTAAAAAGTGTCCGCACTTGTAAGGCGCTAAAATCGTATACAGAGCGCGACACTCTGCTTTAGTCTTCATTTGTTCTACTGACAGCGCGATACTGCGATGACATTACAATTTAAATTTCGAATAGGTTGACTTGGGACATTTTTTTCGTGGTTTTTGTATTAGACCCGTCGTCCATTTATTTGTAAGTCAATGGAAATATCCAAAAATTTTTAGAAATCATGCTTTCACATCATATAGTAATCAGTGTATATTCTCAATTTCACTATATAAGTGATTGATTCAACATTTTCACTGTTATGCAAAATCAACCAAAGCCATTTGAGGTTGTATACACTCTTAATGAACCCGCGTTAACTAGAGTACGATAAAATGTTACTAACATAGACATTACAATATCGTTACCAAAGTACAATTCATATTCAGCCTATAAAAACCTGCCGACCTACGTCTCTTACGAAACATGGCACGATAAGTAATCTGAAACCGAGAAACCGAACTTCGGCTCGGCAGGGTATCTACTACGAACTTTTACGATCGATGATAAGCAACACCAAGTATTAATTATCGTGTATTAGACAACATCATATAAGTAGGTCTGATCCCAAAGTAAGTAGCTAAAGCACTTGTGTTATAGATATTGGAAACAACGACGGTACCACAAACACCCAGACTCGAGACTATATAGAAAAGTTAGTTTTCTACACTGACCCGGCCGGGGATCGAACCCGGGATCCCAAAGATGGCGACACCATGAAAACCGGTATGCAAGCCACTCGACCACTGAGACCGTCAAGGAGTAGAAGCTATGTCCACACTAGTGTGCTTCATGTGTGTCTCGAGCCTTCAACTTTCGTATACAATATTGATTACCATAAGGTGCACGCAGTTCTATGTTCACACCATTAGTATAAATGTTTCAACATATTCCGCCATTTTGTCTGGTAAAACGCATGGGCTGTTGCACGTGAACACGCCGGATCGGCGTGCACTAGGGGCTTGCACTGTTTTCCAACCAATTTAGCGCATGTGCTACTTCTTGGATAACCCAAGTTGATAACTCAACACTTCACGCATGCGCCAGAGGAAGACGCAAGATGGACATGAAAGCGCACTGGCATGAACACTGCATTAGATTCTTTTGGGTCCAAAGCACAGACATATATATGTCGTTCATTGTAAAAGTGAATTATGTCCTTGTAATTAAATTATGAAATAATGAGCTTTTAGCAAATTAACGTGTAGTAATTTTAGTCCTCCGAGTAAACTAGTGATTCCATCTATGAGATGATGGTGCAATTATTGGAGTTGGTTCACTTTTATAATGAAAGATAAGTCCAAATGTGATACTTTTAAGCAAAAAAATGTGTTTTAAAATATGGACTTACACCACTTTTATAATGATCGACACATATCCAAATAGTCATCGCAAGTACCGCGCTCTATATGAAAACCAAGCGTACCACGTTTTGTACCTTCGATGACGTCACAAGCGCTATTTCGTGACGGGAAACCTCCTTCGGCATTAAAGCGATTGATTAAATCCAAGACGCGGACGCAGCACGTATTAATAATAAATATTTTTCAAGTATTTCGACTCATCTAAAGAACAGAGTCCGTTGTGATTATGTAGCGAAAAGAGCATAGGTACATTACGAGAATAATTTCGTTATTCAAACTAAGGCCCATGTAAAAGAGTTTTGAGAATTTATGTACCTTATTTCGTTTCGGAAATATAAAATCAAACAACAGACGATCTGGACATACACAGCGAAGAAAAACGAACGAAAAGTACTAGTCCTGTCCTGAGTACAAGTAGTCTTGCACATAGATCTTTTTCTTCGGATGAGTCGATTTGTTGATTATAAGAAGCCGTGAAACATTAATACAGTAAAATAATACCAGAATAAGATAAACTTAGTCTTTTATTAATACGTGTTTTGAAAAAAAAGTTGCTCCGGAAAATTAAAAAACAAGCAATCAACTTTATAGAATATTTCTCTAATGTCTTAACAATTATCATTCCTTTGTCTCCTAAATCGATAAGAATCGTGAACTGTGTTGCATCAAGTGAACGTTATTAATCGTAAAATTTTACCAAAAACATGAAGCGGCAGTACAACAATGCATTATACAAAAGTATTGCTCGTTCGATATTCATGGTCATGGTCATTTATCTACATACGACACACTCGTTTGCATTATTATTCGTTTTCTTCAAAATTCATTCAAAATGAAAATAATTGTAACAACAACAAGTGAAACAATTCCTTCGATCCGGCCGGATTCGAACCGACGTCTTATAGCTTACCGTGCTAGACGCTATACCAACTAAGCACGGAACGAACCAGCGGACCTTACGAATTTTTCTATGTGCTTGCGTCGTGTCTTTGTATTTGGTTTTTCAACGACTTTTTAGTCGTAGCGCCATCTATGATAAATCTATGAAAAATTTATCACCCAGTTAGTACCTTTACAGCTACCAGGCCTGGCGAGAGATGTCGCTATACACTGTATTTTAAATTTTTATTGAATTGATATTCAATTACTTTTTGTGAAATTACTCCACTAGTGTGTTATAATTATTAATACAAAAATCGAACACTCAGAAAAAATTTCTTCGATCCGGCCGGATTCGAACCGACGTCTTCTAGCATACCGTGCCAGACGCTATGCCAACTAAGCCACGGCACGAACCAGCGGACCTCACGAAATTTTCTATGTGCTTGCGTCGTGTCTTTGTATTTGGTTTTTCAACGACTTTTTAGTCGTAGCGCCATCTATCATAAATCTATGAAAGATTTATCACTTAGTTAGTACCTTTACAGCTACCGTATATACTTTATAATTACAGTTCTGGTGAGAGATGACGTTATTCATTGTATTTTAAAGTTTTATTGAATTGATATTCAATTATTGTTTGTGAAATTGCTCCACTAGTTTGTTATAATTATTAATACAAAGATCGAACACTCAGAAAAATATCCTTCGACCCGGCCGGATTCGAACCGACGTCTTCTAGCATACCGTGCTAGACGCTGTACCAACTAAGCAAATAATTGATTTTAAAATAAATTATGCATGTTCTGGTTACAAAGTCACATATCTGTGGAAGGAAACGTCCCTGTTCATTTATCTTTTCCCAGCTACTGTGTTTTTGCAGTTTCTATTGACACAATTAGGCATTTTTCGATAACGGCCGGCCATGTTCTGAAGCATAGCAGCGCCATCTAAGTGTTTATAGCTTACATTAGACACGCGTAGTAGGTACACTTGCGGCGTCTATTTAGATATATGTCTGTGGTCCAAAGTTTCTGTAGTAATATTACAAAAACCTGATTGTATTGTAAAGATGTTGGCGCTGAAAGCACACTACGCATCCTTCGCGAATTTCACGATGGCCGTCAAGGCGGCGATAACTGAAGCACAAGCATTGAAGAGTCAGGAGTGGAATTATTCATTTGTAATGGCTTTTCCACGTTTAATTTTTATTGTATTTATTATTCCAATAAAAATACTTTCCAATGGCCTGCAGTAAGCCGGTCGTTACTTAAGATATTGTCATGGGTAACCGGTCTCTC
Organism: Hyposmocoma kahamanoa; assembly: GCF_003589595.1. Classification (NCBI taxonomy): domain Eukaryota; kingdom Metazoa; phylum Arthropoda; class Insecta; order Lepidoptera; family Cosmopterigidae; genus Hyposmocoma; species Hyposmocoma kahamanoa. The sequence goes on from NW_020654748.1 coordinate 21,909,661, forward strand.
TGATGTCGCCACTAAGTCTTTTAAAATGATAACCAAATAATACCTTTCAGCTATCATTGATTTTATGACATCTATTATATATATAATCAAAAATAGAGACGAAATAACGACCAAATCAACAGGCAAATGGGCCTTATATCACTTTTAAATATGATAAATGACAAATTATAAACCTGAAATAGTACAGCGTTAATAACTGAACTGCGTGTACGTCTCCGTATATTCCAAAAATATTCTGTATTTATAATAAAGATAATATCTATAATAATGGGGAGCTGTTCCATTCGGTGGCGTGGGAAAAACAGCAAAACATCTAATTACAAAACAAACGGAATCAAGTCGTTAAATATTAAATTATGTATTTTTTAAAGCTTAATTTAAACTGGTCGATTTGAAATGAAACAATTGACGACACCCGTCAATTGTTTCGAATTCGGGCTGGCCGATCGGAGCGCAATTGTCACTGTAATGATTTGGCAGAATAGTTTTCAAACAAATTAAATGACATTTCGTCTCTATTTCTGGTTATATACTCGATATTTCGTTCGTTCGTATTTCGTTCTTTGTAGTAGGGCGCTACATGTTAATGAGCTTGTTTCAATTATTTACATAAACTTTACATCAACCTCCTATGTCGCTAATTTAATCACTACAGACCTGTCGCTTAGCTGAATAGGTTTCTGAAGCCCGTCATATAATCCTAGTTTTACGTTCTAGTATTTAAGCTTGTCTTGTACCTTACCTGTAGTATAATCATTATTTATTTTCACATGTAAGCTAGCTATAAGTTTTGTGAAAAAGAAAACTTTACCAGGGAAACGGTGCGTACTGTATTGTATGTTGACGTCGACAATGCTTTTAGTCCCGAGCAAAGGTAGCGGGTTATCCTGTAACAGGGTCGTAGGATTCGTCTCGGTGCTTATTGACGCTGTTTCCGATGATACGACTGAAAGATAAAGTCGAATACTTGTAATAGTTGCATGGATTGACGAGGTATAAACAAGCGCTTCTTTTGATTCGGCATAATTGTACAATCAACGGTCAATTCACCATTCATCAGTGTTAAAATTAACATTTATCCCGTTAACAGTAAGTAGCCAGTTTAATTTACCCAATGAAAAGCTTACAAATTATTACTTTGTGTGTCCAATTTCAGTTTTCGAGATCCCTTATATATAGTTGGAATAGCAATGACAATCTTTGACAATGCAGTCGAAACCAAGGTTTTTTGACTTGTAATTGTGCATACACTTCTTCGTTTCAACACTGAAATCAAAATGTTGCAATTATTGTACCTACTTCATATTTTAAATCTATTCAATTGAATAACTGTTTTACCAGATTCAGCCGCATTCCTGTAATCACATTTATATTTGGCGTGATCTCGGCAAACGTAGTAACGGTAGAGGCTAGTGTTTGCTTTTTGTCGGCTACATCCTTTCTGGTAATGGGAGCTTCTAATCATCTGCTCTTGGCGGTCACAATATTTCTTAGTATTTTCCAATTTATCCTTGTTGTTTTCACTGTATTGGTTAGTATTATCAACTTTTTGTTCACGTCGTCTACTGTACCGACTACGGCACCCGCCGCTTAAATCATAACGCCCTTTAAGGTGTGTGTTATAAAGTATGTAAGGATTTGCATTATTTTCACTTATTATATTTTGACGATTTTTATAGTGATTGCTGGTAGATCTGTTATTCTGTCCATAGCGATCACTGTATAATTCTGCTTTGTATTCGGGGTGAACGCTATGTATTTTTATATTATTTACTTGGTCTTGGAAGCCGATGTACTGGGTAAAGTCTATAAACTGTCCTTGATTTTCGTTACACTGACACATGATATCAACTTTTTGCACCTTGTAGGAGGAACATTGATTAGCAACATCAATTTTCTTCACACTCCCGTAATTATATTGACTGGTTGTATCTACCTTGGTTCTCTTAGCAAAATTAAAGGTTGCTTCAGATATGGAAAGACAATTGTCATTTCTGGAAGACCGTACCGTGTAACTTGTATCGGTTTCGGTGGTTGAGCTATAGATTGTGTCTGTATTCGCCGAAAAAATTGTGCTACAGTTGTGTTCTGAAATTTAATTACCTAAGAGTTTTTATCAATCCTCACAACGTGATGTACATATTTATACTTCGGAGTAGAAAAGGTGTAAAAGCCAACCTAAGGGCGCTCCCTCACCGCGAACATTCACTTGTAATGTAACATTCAAGATTCGTTTTCGAGCATTACATTACAAACTACCTCCCTCACCGGCGAGTATTCGCCTGTAATATAACATTCAAGATTCGTTTTCGAGCATTACATTACAAACTATCTCCCTCACCGGCGAGCATTCGCCTGTAATGTAACATTCAAGATTCGATTGGGCTGCGATTCCACCAGAAATGTGCGAGGTAGCTAGTGTGCATGCGCTTGCCCCCGAGTGCAGGCATTGAGTGCCCGCGAGAGCCCACGAGTACCTGCGAGTACCCCCCTTGAGCTCGCGAATGCCTTTGAGTGCCAGCGAGTGCCTTTGAGTGCCATTGAGTGTCTTTCAGTGCCATTGAGTGTCTTTCAGTGCCATTGAGTGCCTTTGAGTATCTTTGAGTGCCATTGAGTGCCTTTGAGTATCTTTGAGTGCCTTTGAGTGCCCGCGAGTCTTTTTGAGTGCCTTTAAGTGCTTGCGAGTGCCTTTTAGTTTCAGCGAGTGCCTTGAGTGCCCTCGAGTCCTTTTGACTGCCTTTTGAGTGCTTTTGAGTACTTGCGAGTGTCTATGAGTGTCAGCGAGTGCCTTTGAGTGATTGCGAGTGCCTTTGAGTGTCATTGAGTGTCTTTCAGTGCCATGGAGTGCCTTTGAGTGCCCGTGAGTCTTTTGAGTGAATTTGAGTGTCAGCGAGTGCCTTGAGTGTCTTTGAGAGTCAGCGAGTGCCTTTGAGTGCCTTCGGGTGCCTTCGAGTGCCTTTGAGTGACTGCTTGAGCCTTTGAGTGCCTTTGAATGTTTTTGAGTACCTTCGAGTGCCTTTGACTGGCAATCGCAGGTACTCAAAGGTACTAGCGGACTCTCAAAGGCATTCAAGGCACTCAAAGGCACACAAAGGCACTCACAGGCATTCAAAAGCATTCAAAGATACTTAAAAGCACTCAAAGGCACTCGCTCACACTCAAAGGTACTTGTTGACACTCAAAGGCACTCACAGGCACTCAAAGGCACTGTTTCATTACAAGCGAATGCTCGCAGTGAAGGAGCGCCCTAAGATGAATGATAAACAAAGAAATCATAAATGTTTTAGTTCGTATTTTTTTACTTACACATTTACATATATATTAACGTAAAAAAGGCGATGTCGTCAATTGAAAAGAGCATGAAAATCAGACCCAACTACAATATAATAATACTATTTATCTATTCTTCCCCGAAGCATAGATAAATACAAATGAAGTTTAAATAACCTCCGCGTATAAACTTCTGTGCATATTGTGCGTAGACGTCCATGGTGTTCTGCACAGCAAATGAAGATTCAAATTTGTTAGTGGAATTTTTATTCAATCCCGGTAATACGGTAAATGATGTGGTTTGTCCGAATGATTGTGAATCTTTCTGCATTTCCGTGTTGATTCCGATCACAGTGTATTTCGGATACCGGTCTGATAAAAACCAAAAATTAAATATTTTTCGGCAATTCGTAAAGAAAGGAAGTTTTTGAAGAACGATCAGCACCTTTCATCTGATTAGCTTTTTCAAAGCTCAGAGTGCAGTACGCTCTATGGCCGCCATGATTTCGCGATGAAGACATAGAAATAAGTTTCCCATTTGTTCTAACGGGTTCGTCACCTGTAACACATGGTCTATGCGATTACGTCACTTACTTCTAAATTTAAAAATGCATATAATTTATTATTATGTGCTTCTAAACGAACTACTGTATTGCGTAAATTAAAATAAGTTTAGTAATTTCGGTCTACTCACCTTTATTGTCAGTAAGCAGTAGCGTGCTAGTTTCTGCACAAATTGATTTCTTTTCAATTAAATTGTTGTTAGATATACCTTAAATCACACAGCAAAGCACGTAATTACGGAAAATTTAATGTATAACTATAAAACTGCTTTATTAAAATATTCAAAGGTAAAAAACATGAAATAAGTACCAGTATCCACGGATAATTTTAAACCACTTGTTGATGTAGACTCTGTATACGTAAAAGTGCGGACAAATGCTGGTGTACCTAAAAAATAAATATTGAACAAATTATTAAAATTCAGACAGACTATAATAGTTCTTAGGTTTTCGCGATTGTTACACATAGGAAATGAAAATATTTTTCCGCATTGAGACGAAGGACGTAACGTGAGATTGGCGGGATACAAAAAGGGAATTTGAGCTAATAGAGGAGGATTAATTATATATCCTCTTATTAGGTTAAAAATATATTTTAGAAACGCCAGTTTTCGCCTGAACTCAAGCGATCTGTACGGTACCATGCCCAAAATAAAATATTGAAGGAATACTGATCACAGTGAGCATATTACTATACCTATACCCATACAGTGCAGGAAACCAATAAAATACTGCTTGGAACGTAAGGTTCGAAAATCTAACTTTGTAATGTCATCGACTCATCGAGTATATAGCCACAAATAGAGACGAAATGTCATTGTTTGAAAATTATTCTGCCAAATTATTACGGTGACAATTGCGCTCCGATCGACCAGCCCAAATTCGAAACAATTGACGGGTGTCGCCAATTGTTTCACTTCAAATCGACCAGTTTAACTTAAGATTTGAAAAAAATACATCATTTAATATTTGATTACCGATGAAATGTGATTTCGTTTATTTTGTAATGCTATTTTTCCCACACCATCGAATGCAACAGCCCTCATTATTAGAGATATTTATCTTTATCACAATAAATACAGAATATTTTTGGAACATACGGAGACGAACACACAGGTCAGTTGTTGGCGTTGTACTATTTCAGCTTTCTAATTTGTGATTTCAGCGCAAACTAGAGTTGATATTTAAAAGTGATATAAGGCCCATTTGCCTGATTACTTGCCAAGGATGGATGGCCCTTATTTCGTCTCTATTTCTGTTTATATACTCGATGCCATAGACCAATAAGTCAAGCGGCCTGCTAATCTCCATACTAAACAAAGATCGTGATTCTGAAAAATCGATAGCCTGAGAGTAGTTTAAATTATGTAAATGGCCGTGGATATCATCATTAATATCAAATACAAGTTGTAATTTTTTTTCCCTCGTAATATTATTCAAATATTGATAATGTGCTAAATCTATTTTTTAAACTTTGACAAATATTTTTTTTTTATTATTCTAATGTAAGTGTACATTTGACCTCCATCTCATCTGATGGAAAGTGATGATGAAGTCGACGATGGAGCCTGTACACCTAGATAATGCCTATTCACTCTCGCCTTGAAAAGGTCCAAGTTATAACGTTCAGGGAACTAGTCTGCAGGCAGGGAATTCCACTCCATAGCCGTTCGTCACATAAATGTGGAAGCGTAACGCTTCGTGCGAATCTTTGGAATATCCACAACAGAGGGTTGGAAGCCAAGCCTACGCCTAGTCCCCCGATGATGGAAAGGGGAAGGCGGAATTAAATCGTGTAATTCCATCGCACACTCTCCGTGATATATCCTGTAAAATACCGATACGCAGGCAACTTTACGGCAGTGTTCAAGGCTCTGCAGCTTCGCCTCTACTAATTCCGAGTCACCTATAAGCCTCTTGGCACGCTTGTCAATTGAATCCGAGGTGGCCAGTTGATATGTAGCAGAGCTATTCCAAAGGTGGCAACAGTACTCCATACACGACTGGATTTGTTTTTGGTACAACTGAAGTAACTGTTCCGGTGTGAAGTAACGCCTCACCTTGGAAAGGATGCCAAGCTTCTTGGCTGCATTTTTGGCCATAGATTCAATGTATCTGCCGAAGTTCACATTGGACGACAGGTCCATTCCAAATAGCTGGAGTCGGACGGCTATCGGTATGGATATATCACGAAAAGTCGGAGTCAGCTCAAAGTGACTCCGTTTAGTGGAGAGTAGACAAGTCTGCGTTTTGGTAGCGTTAAATTTGACAAGATTGGCATCGCCCCAATCAGAGATTGCCTTGAGCGTCAAATCTAAACGGCTAACCATGGCCTCTCGACAAGACTGGATTTCCTCTCCACTGACCTTTGCATTGGTCAAGTACCTGTCTACAACTGTGCTGTCATCAGCATGCGCAAAGGTACCTGGAATTAACATATTATTGATATGCAGCAGAAAGTGAGTTGCAGACAGTACGGAACCCTGAGGAACTCTATCTATCGCCATATGCTCGGAAGAGTAGCCTTCTAAGACCACTCGAATGGAACGTTCACTCAAGAAATCCGAGATCCAATTGCAAAGGTCAGTGGGAAGCCCATAACATGGAAGCTTGCTTAAAAGGCTTGCGTGCCAGACCCTGTCAAAGGCTTTAGAAATGTCCAAAGACACTGCAAGTGCTTCGCCTCGCTTTTCTATAGCCTCGCTCCATATGTGACAGGCATACACAAGAAGATCCTCGGTAGATCACCCTCGACGGAATCCTTACTGGCGATCACTGAGGAGGTCATTGTCTTAAAGGAATGACAGGAGACGGTTGTTGAGTATACGTTCCATAGTCTTGCAGATTATGGAAGTGACTGAGATAGGTCGATAGTTAAGTTGATAGCAGGGTCAGCTCTATTTCCCTCTTTGGGCACAGGTTGCACGTTTGCAAGTTGCAAGAGGCGATACAGGCGTGTGAGAACAGGAACAACTCAGGCGCACAGTTACGTAGGACTACCACTGGAATTCCATCTGGCCCGCTAGTTTTATTCATGTCAAGATTCCGGAGAGTTCTAAATACCTCTTTTTGGCGTATGCGAACTGGCGCCGTAGCGCAGCCAGCCTGAGGTAAGGTAGGTGGTACGTTCTTGAGACGTTTGACACAATATGTCATCACGAACGTACACACTGACACCTACACGGGGTAGAAACCTATGCTCCAGAGTATACCCGGGGTAGCTGAGGTACGCCGTGTCAGTCGGACATCTGATCTGCGTCTCGGTGAGGAACAGCAGCTGCGGTTTATCGGTTTCAAGATGACGGTGGACCGAATCGAGATTTGAGTGCAAACCTCGGATATTAGTGAGGTGCACTTTTAGTGGGAGGACTTGCAACCGCTGTGTAAACTTATTACCGTTTCTGTTTTTCATTTTATTGTTTTAGTGAAGTGAATAGACAGGAGGAAGGCAAGTGAACGAGGCACTGCGTCGTGTTTAACCAGGCAGCAAAGCTCACACTGCCACACGAGGGTACAATCGGTTTGGAAGAAACCGCGGTGACGCCCGAACCACCCCATTCCCCCCCCGGAGTTGGCCACCTGGGTCTCCCCTCCGGTCGCTAACCGGCAAGGGAGAGCATTCCGAAATTTTTCATTGAGTGGCTGGGCAGCATTTCACGGGTGGCGTTCCCGCTACTTGGGCCATCAACTTCCCACGACGGTCGGCCAGCTGTGCATCGCACTAACCTCCAGAACCGAATGCTCAGTGTGGCAGTACAAGCAGCTACAACTCGTCGTCAGACGCACCTAAGACTACCTAATGGCAACTCCCGAACACGAGTCGGAACACGGTGACAACCATTTGGCGACTGGACTACGTCGGGAGGGTGGTGACCAGCCACGGACGGCCGAAGCCTACCACCAGTAGTTGTTGCTCTTTAGCACCACCCAGGGGTCACCCAGGGTCTCGAGGGTAAAGCTACGGAAGCGAGCAACAGCAATCCCCAAATGATATGTGTATCAATATATGGCATTGTGTGTTACAAACTAATTTGTAAACTACCTCTTGCCAATAGGGGTAGATGGCGTTAATCCTAAACAAATAGCCGGCAGTATCCATAAAAATCTGTGAAATAAGCGCTATCTAGTTGACTTGGTTGTTATAACTATACTCTAGCCAAATTCGATGTAGAATGTTTAATAACAAAACATTTCTAGGCTACCAATGATGGCATAGGAAAGGAACATTTTTTTCTCTACCCACGGCAATTGGAAATTAAATAGTTAAGCAGGTAATTGGGTTATGTAGAAGTAATATTTACCTAGCCAATTATTAAAAATTTTACAAAATACCTATCGATACGTATGATTTAGGAATAGAAATAAACGTTTGCATCCTGTTAATATTTACTGCTACATTGTAGGTAATGGTAGATGAAAAGAAACAAAATTGTGAGATTTTATTTGATATTAATTTGCCACGTATTATATCATCCAGCATCTATTTCCAATTCTGAATTTGAATTATCACCAGAACTCGAATGTTTGCAATTTCTCCCTTCAAATCAAAAAGTCACTAAGGATGACACAATTTTACAAATAATTAATTACTAGTCATTTTTATGTAATTTTTAGGTAATATAATAATAATAAAATGGACTTGAATTGATTGGCTAGAGTATAGAAATTATATACAGTGTGTAACCGAAGGGTGCAGTGGAAATACAAGAACGTAGAGAGTTACTTTCAAATAGCAAATTGGCATTGATATTTTTGTTGAATATTTTGTCTAATTAAATTAATTTCATTTTAAATAAATTACGATAATTATTCGTCGTTATCGACATTAAAATCGAGCTCGAACATCCCTTACTTCACACAACCACTAGCTTTAAAGTTGTCGAAAATAAGTGACGTAATAGATTTTGTTATTTATTTACTTACAAAAGTTCTACTTCTGAGCACATCTCACAAATATTATAGCGCATTTTACGGTTGAAAACACAAAGAACAGATTTTAATCCGATTTCATAGAATCATTGTGAAATGCAGCTTAGGATGCAATCGATGTTTAACAGCATAAACTATGAAAGGTGCTAGGAATGACTCGTTATTTATATAGCACTAGTTTTTACTTTATTCGTACTTAAAATCAGTGGAATTATAAGATTGTGCTAAAATTCATTCTTCTAAATGTACGGATATTTAGTTTATTTTGCAAAATTTGACAATGTCATTGTCAGAATTTTACTTAATATCCATTGACTTACAAATAAATGGACGACGGGTCTAATACAAAAACCACGAAAAAAATGTCCCAAGTCAACCTATTCGAAATTTAAATTAGTAATGTCATCGCAGTATCGCGCTGTCAGTAGAACAAATGAAGACTAAAGCGGAGATAGCGCTCTGTATACGATTTTAGCGCCTTACCAGTGCGGACACTTTTTAGCGCGGACCCGACGTCCATATAATTGTAAGTCAATGTTAATATCCCATTGATTATGGTTTTGTAACAAAAAAGTTTGTACTTACACTAGAAAACAAATCTTAATCAAAATTTCACTGTCTCACAAAATTGTATCACCGGCCTAACTCAATGATATCTAATTGATCACAATTTAGTGATTTTCTTAATTAACAATGCTGCTATTATTAGATACGTACTTTATAGAGGTACGTACACTCTGATCGCGTGATCGGTTGGTAGTAGACACTGATAACTTACAATGTGTATGTATACTTTAATCACGATGTCGGTTTCACTTGCCGTACGATCTGTCGTAACGGATCGCGGGATTATATTCAATTGAAAAAATATTTCAAGCAGTTTCCCAACAAATCACATTATTTTTCAATACGTTTTCATTTCTTTGCTTTGGAATAATTTACAAAGAAAATAACAAATTGAACAAATTATTTTAATCTCATTAAAAAAATTTGCTTATTAGAGATTTTGTTACAAATTTGTAAACATTTTAGCATAATTATTAATAAAAATTGTAATTTATTCATGATGTAAACAAATACGTATTATAACTTCAATGATTACTTTAAATTCTTTAATACGTCTTTTTTTGTTAATTGTTTCAAAGTAACAAAAATTAAACCGTAATCAAAGTATACAAATTGACGATTATCAGTTTCCACTACCAATGCACGATCAGAGTATACACAACCCTTTATAATATCGCTTCTCACTAATATACCTTTTTAGTATGTATTTAAAAAAAAAAGATTCACAAAGAAAAAAATAATAATTCAAAGTAAATAAATCACAAAAACACACTATGAAAAACGTGCTTCTGACATACTTTTTTTTTATTTGTTTTGTATTATGGTTTGTAATCCCAAGAGCTGCAGCTGTTTGGCGAGTGCTGGTCGGCGGATTATTTTCGAAATGATCGAACACCGCCTCTTCCGTGTCAGGATCACGAACACTTGGGCGCACTTCTGGTCTATCACTTCTGGTCTATCACCCCGGTATGAGCCCGTAGTGTGAAGCCTCAAAACCATATTCCGCATAAGCAGGCTCTCGAAGGAAGTCAACGGCGTTCAGCTTCTGGTCTACCATTGATAAATCTCTCATGGTAGAGCTCGCGGGCTTGGTCTAAGCTTCCGTCCGCTGCTCCGACGCGCAGCACCATTTCATAATATTCTGAATTACTTAGAAATGCCATTACTACGATTATTCCGAAATTGTTGAATACAAGATATGACAGAACTACACGGGATATCAATGACGGAATGACCGAAAACGTCAATATCCATTTCTTTTTATTATTTATTTGTTTATATGCAAACTTTACAGCTTTTTCATTTTCGTTTACAATCATAATAATATACGTATATAGCCAATAACAAAGTTTGTCATATTACATTTTAATTATAGCGTTACTTTATCTAGCGTTAATCTATAGCCTAATCGAAAAACAAACATGTTGAAAATTTACATTAAGTTCTTAAATTAATGGTAATCTACATATTATTAAATTATTACATACAAATATAACATTATTATTATATAAATTATAAAGGTGTAAGTGTAAGTATGTTTTAGTGTTGTGTGTGTTTGTGTGTGTGTGTGTGTGTGTGTGTGTCTGTGCTCTGTTTGTTTGATAATTATTGCCTTCTAAACTGGGGGTGATCCTTCAATATGTTTAGAAATTGAGTGCGGTTTAAATGGAAGATGTCTCTAAATCTATCCTCATAAGTGCGCACTATTCTTTGCAAAACAGAGTGTTTTGCGTAATTCGAACGGGCTAAGGTCGTACACAAGAAGTGCATATGCCTCGTGCGTTTTGGACAGGCACACAGACCAATGCAAGCCGTTAATTCAGGACAATCCAATACGGAGTTAACCACGTCATATAGAAACTTCATGTCAGACAACAGACGTCTAACTTCGAGAGAATCTAGCTGATAGAAGTTAAGTCTGTCGAAGTAACCATCTTCCCTTTTGAGGCGGTAGTGCAATCTACGTGTGAAACAACGCTGCACGGATTCTAACTGGGCTATATGAGTCACATAAGACGGAGACCATATAGGGGCTGCGTACTCCATCACGCTAATATATAATATTAATCAAAAACAAAACTGTTTCCAATTCTATAATAGTCTACCATTTTTAAATAAAAATAAATTGAATATTTTATTTTTCCGCCATTTTCGACTAACTTCAAAGTAAGTAATTGTGTGAGGTTAGTGATGTAAAAGCACGATTTTAATATCTATGTATTTTCGTAATTTTATAAAATGAAATTAATTTAATTGTCATAATTTTCAACAAAAATCAATGCCAATTTACCTACTATTTGATAGTAACTCTCTACGACCTTGAATTTCCACTGCACCTTTCGGTTACAACCTGTATATAAAAGAAACTTTGATAAATTGGAGTTTGTCAATATAAAACAAATTAGTTAAAAATAGCTCTTTTTGGTACTCGTCACGACATCTGGTCTACCAGTAGGTACTAAAAGCCCGACTACACTGTCTTGTATTGAGACTCGCAGTCTTCTCGAGTTGGTAATGTGGAGATCATGGTTCCGCTTTGGAGACGCGGATTATTGTTTGGACCCACTCGTTAAAAAATTCTAACCCAAGCTATCAGTTGGACGTCTATTTAAGTCTGTTTTAAAATGTTTTATAATTTTATTGTTTTACATACAAGGACACTTTTACGTAATATCCAGATAATGTTTTATTTCACTATTTTCAAATTATTGTACAAATTAAAATTTTATCGTACCCACTGCTTGTGATTTCATATTTGCTGATGAAATTGAAGTAAGACGTATGCCTGAAATGATAACAATTTAATTAAGAAATTGGTAAAATAAGTTCTAGTCTTGTTTTTTTCGAATCACATGACGTCACAGTTCACTTTAGAAAACAAGGGTCGGTATCATAATGACTATATCATCAAAATGACCTGATCAGTATAAGGACTAGATCGCAAAACGACCATAATGACAATGCCCGTATCACTCTAGACAGAGATTAAAACAAACGCGTACATAATTATATAGTGTCGACTATATTTTCCAATGTCAGCTGATACACGGTGTCATTAGTGGCCATAGCAAAACGAGGTTTGTTAACACATGTTTATACTGATGGTAATGTATAACGCATTATATGGTCGTTTGATCGGTATCTACTTCTGGACCATTGATTCTATATAGAAGTACTTTTCCATGAGTTCAGTGTATAATTCCAAAATAATAGATACGAAACAATCTGTATTTGTAACATAACAAAATCCAAAAATTATAAAGGATTTTTATTTGGAAGAAGTAGTTTTAATAATCGATTTTTATGCACTCGATATACATTGACTAAACTTACGCAATGGTACGTTTAGGACAAATTTTGTTACGGAGAGACACTAACACTGTAAATGAAATAATATTCTTAGGGTAGACCGGAGGCAAAAGTAACACTTTTTATGCACGCTTCGATTATAGAACTGCTTTAAAGTATCCGTAAAACATTTCCCGTGTAAGATAAGGTAAATATATTTGGCTATAAACATTTGTTAGTGATTATACTGACAATTAAAAACGTGTAAAAACAAACAAAAATAGTAGTCTTAATTTTAACGGTATTGCTTTTTATGGCCAGAAATTTGAAATTTAGCCAGAAAAAATTGTAGTAATGTACTATAATCTAAAAACAATTAACCTAAATGCAAAATTTTGTACTCGAAATTTTTTAGTTTGAATGAGATGTTGATTGTGACAATCGCCCCCATAGCATAATATTAAAGCATCTGTTATCATATCACAGATTACAATATATTAATGTTTGCAGGCTATATTCCAAGGAAGCGCTTGTTCGTAAACCTGTGATTTTTATTCTTAGCACTTCTCCTCTACCTGCGGTGCAAATGAAGTCGTTAACAGAAGGTATCTACTCGTATTAATGATACTAGAGCATTTTCACAATGTTCAAGTTAAGTAATTTTTTTTTAAATAATATGCTTTAATTAAAAGCTGTGTTTTCTTTACGTTTATGTCGTCTGAACTTTTTAGTAAGTAAATAAACAATTTATTTGTTATACATCTTAAATCTTTAATATTTGGAATTGGTCGTAAAAAATATTATTTAAAAAATGCTCACAGGGTCAATTTTAACAGCGGGCCAATTGTAACATCACAATTGCCTCCGGAATATGTGTTACAATGCACCAGTGGAGGTATTAGAAAAGAATATTCATTATCTTCAAAACTACTGTAAAATACATACACATAGTAATATTATCACAATCTTTGATCTTTTAGAAACCTATTTTATCATTTTACACATATAAATTCTTCGTTAAAAGTCCAAAAATTTGTGTTTAAAAACCTATATATTCTTATTTTGAAGACACGGAAATACAAAACGATCTACAACAGTCGATCGCACCGTGCGCTACGGCCACAGAACAATATTACCCTAAAGGGTTACGGCGCTCGACTAAATACAAGACGGAACGTACAAGCACAGACGCGTAAAAACGACTGACCGTTTTCGAAATATAGACAATACTTCAATTGTCCCCTGTTACTTTTGCCTCCGGTCTACCCTACCAATAAAAATAAACGAAGCGCGTTTCTCAGAGCAGTACAAGTTTTTACATATCCAACGGTCCAAAGATTAAACAAATTTTTTCTACTTAATACGACAAATTATACGCATAAAGCATTGTAATTATAGTCAATGAAAGACATACAAAACTGTTGGATAAAGTTGTTTGGGCATCTGATACGACAAGACGATGATCAAAGGAAAGGGTGTCAGAAGAATACCTACACGTTAGTGTTGTGTTGCATTCTGAACCTCAGTATTAGGGCACTAAATAAAAATTGGTTGACATACCGCGACAAGAGCTGAACTTAGGAAGAAGAATTAGAACCCAGATGCTAAACTTGGAACGTGTTTACAACAGGAGCGGTATATATTTAATAGTAGACTTTTCAAAGCATTGAGTAAATAGAATAGCACTCAAATAATTGTTTAAACCAGAGCGAAGTGAAACTATTGGAACTATCTTGAATACTTAACTATTGCGTAGTATTGAGACGTCACAAAATTTATAATTTCGAATCAAGTTTCACCCTTCCATAATAAAATGTGAATGTTCATTTGATCACTTCACTGCACTTTTATTTTACATTAAATAACGAAAATTAACTTACAGAATTTTAAATGTCAAAAGAAATTTAAAACACTTGACGTAACCCAAAGATAATGAGTAGATTTTGTTCATTACAGATTAGCCCACAAACGTCATCAAACTATCTGATCATAGAAAAAAGAAACCAAAAAAAAGGTAT
>NW_020654748.1:21924695-21985233 GCF_003589595.1 Hyposmocoma kahamanoa
ATATATAGGTAATATCTAGAAATTAGTGATCCGTTGAAGTCTTTAATGAAAGTTTTAATTTAAAAGGAAAAGGAAGAAAAAGTGTGATGTGGTGCAATTAAGCATTCTCGGTTTTATGAAAGGGTTTTTCGCAACTTGAGTCTTATATTAAAACCTTTAAGTTTTTCTATTACGATTTCAACAATGTCTGACAGAACTTGTTTCGGCTCTGTATTTTACAGTTTTGGTTATTTATGTACTTATGTTACATTACCGCCCCTAGCTTTGATGAATGAATCTTGGATCAAGACCTGATAATTTTCTACAAATATTATATTAAGTAAATTTCTTCAATTAGTTAGTGATCTCACTTCGAAATAATTACACGTAAGAAGAGAATGACGTGTTATTGTTACTTCTTGATCACAATTTGTACTTACCCGTCTTCATTAATTGGGTTGGGTTCGATTCTGTTTCAACTTGTACACTTCTGGTTTTTTTGATTGCAGTATCTACAAAGATTAAATATAGAAAATTATCGATACAGAAACTAGGTAATCAACAATTACATTCAATTAATAACCAGAATTTATACCTGTGACCACAGTTTTTAGAAGTAATACCTCTGTAGATAACGATTTAGTTTCAGATTGAAAAAAATTTCGAGACACTTGTGTTGATGTGGGAAGCATGAATACTTTCACAACAATGTTTCCACTAGCTTGAGACCCCACTGTCGTGTGTTTTTTCATGACATCATTCGTTCTTGTAGGCTCTATGTACGAATGACCTTGATTTTGTTCTATTTTCTTTTCTGAGGGTTGCGTTAATCTCAAAGATGTGACGTTACTGTTAGCTACATGCATCGTATCCATACTCGCTGTATACATATCTGGGTTGAGAATTAGCACCGGCGGGTCAGGGTCACTAGGTAATGTTAATGCACGGAACATTTGTACTTCGTTTTTCGCATCTTCTCGTTTAATTTTTTTTTTTGGAGATGGACATAGATTTTGTGGAGCGGGGTTATTCTTTGGTCGATTTTTTTCCTTAAAACACGGCGATCGTTTGTCGATATCTAAGACAATTATATTAATTTAGTCATCGGATTCGCCAAATTATTAAGCATACATAAGACGTACTTACTTAATCGTTGCAGACTCATGTGGTTTTCCGACATCGACGCACAATGAACTTTATTAATATGTTTTTGGTCTCTTTGCACTGTAAAAGTCGATTCACAAGTGACATTCCAAGGTTTTGTAGTTGTAAACATTATAAAATATCTGAACGATTTATTGATTTTACCGATGATGTCTGAAGTAGGCTTGTATGAGCAGGATGCCACCAGGGGCTGCACTGGAGACGTTTGCATATGCGTTGGCACGTAAAGTATTCGTCCTGTAAATATAAAGTAAAATATAATGCATAATCTTAGCAATATACTAAAATAAACAATAATAAATAAATTGTAATAAATACCTGACTCTGGATGCTTTAAGTTTTCGAACAAGTTAGTACTGTCGTTGCAATGAGACGATCCTGTGCCTAAAGAAAGTTGGCCAGACATTTTACAATACGATATATCGGGTTCTGGTAAAGAGAATGACATTTTAGATATCTATAAGAAATAATATGTTATTACAAAGATAATATGAATGAATTGAAAATATCGTCATTGTATGAAAGCTTTAAGTGACTCAAAACTTTTGTCTGTTTGTGTTAAATGGTACGTGAACTTAATATGTTCAAAAACACTGAAATGAAAAAAAGACCTAAAACGTCTAAGAATTTATTGACACCTAAATAATACTAACATTAGTATGCGGTGAATGTGAATTTGGGCAACCGGTATTCATTACAATATATCATATTTTTCAAGGCGCAATCTTAAACGTACCTGTAAGTGCTACCGAGCCTTGGTATATATCTATTCCTGCACGGTTGCATAACGAGGATAATGTATGGAAATTATTTGTATTCAATGTAGCTCCTAAAAATACAAAGCTTAATTTCGCAGAAATTCTCTTTATTTCTGACAAGCTAACGTTTACGAGATGACAAGAGACACTAACCGTTATCAAAACATAATCGCTTACAAAGCGGTACCACGCTTCCATCTGATTTCTTGGTTGATGATGAATTTGCTTAAAGAAAATAATTGCTTTAATATTGCAGTTAGAGCTAATGTTTGTGACTGATTATTGTGTCGAAGGTCAAATAGAATATTTCGAAAGAACTGTTCTCGGTTCACTTCTTGGGCAGTAAATTTGTAGTTACCGGAGTGTTTTTTAATCTATTAAGTACGTTTAAAAGTAACAGTACTAGCCTAGCAACTACTGAGAAGATAGCTCCTTCAAACGATGCTTACAAGGACAATTACTTGAGAAATATTAAGGTGAACTGCTGTCTCACTGCAGCAATACAAGTCACAAAATTTGCTATTTTAATAAATGATGTAGAAAAATTATTTACTAATATACAATATTGTAGTCACACTTACTTGTCATGCTTGAAACAATTTTCTGATTTATGACTGCACTATTTCTAACATTTGAGAAATAATTTGAGCTTTCAGGATTAAAAGAGTAGACACCTGCAGTATGTTGAATGTTCGTTATTAATGACGTTTCAGGTTTTAAATCAGATACATCGATACTTACCTTGACTCTCTCTTTGTGTGTTTGTTGAAGAACTATTAATGGTATTGCTATCGAAGGTAATTCTTCGTGATAATTCTGTGTTTATTGCGGATTCTAAAATATAATGTTAGTTGAAATCTTTAATGTTAGAATATCGTATCAACAGATTATAAGCTAAATCTTTGTTATTAATACCTCTTACTACACATATTCTTTTCGATCCTTCACAAGAACTACTACAATCACAGTCTTGTGCTGAAGAGGAATTGGTTACGTGAGATTTGTCATTTATAAATGATGATTTTACTTCTGAAACAATATCATAAGAACAGACAATAAACACATAATAAAATGGTATAGAAAAATTCAATGTACAATGTGATAAAATCCTATATGGAAAATTATCGTAGGTTCAAACTACGTACGCTTTTCAATAATTTGGGTATACACGTCGCACGACAGAGTTTCATTCATTTTATAATTAACAACATCGGTCATTGTGTTGACTTCGAAGGATAGTTTCGCAGTTGTTGCAGCAGTATCAAATTCGTTTGTATCTGTAAAATAAAATAAATTTGTAGGATTGTATAATTCGTTACTTTAGCGTGGAATGTGTGTGATAACACATACAAGCTGCGTTGCTACGTCTGTATTGAGTTACCGTACTTGTCTGTACTATGTTTGTTATTATATATTGTTGCCGGCATATAAATGTCTATCAGAAGTTTTCAAAGGAGCATGCTATTAAATACTTACTGGTGTCTTGATGACACACTGATTTGCGGGAAATTGTGTTAGACATTTTTGCTAAACAAATATTTTTATCTTGCGTGTTGTCCATATTTGAATGCGCCAAATTATCGTGTTTTACTATACTGTTCGTGGAAGTTTTTATTAAATCAGTATTTGTATCTTGAGCATTGTTGATACTTGTGGTCCTCAAATTTTCAGTACTTACTGTACTGATAATAGAAAAACTCGCTAAATCTATACTTGTATCTTGCGTATAGTTATTCGTGGAAGATTCTACTAAATCAACATTCATGTTTTGTATATTGTTGGTACTTGATATCCTCAGATCTTCAGTAGTCACTGTATTGTTTATAGAACTTGCTACAAAATCAATATTTCTATCTTGCATATTGTTAGTACTTTGGGTTCGCAGACTTTCAGTGCTTACTGTACTGTTCATAGAAAAACTCGCTAAATCTATACTTGTGTCTTGTGTGTGGTTAGCACTTAAGATCCTTAGATGTTCAGAACTTACTATACTATTCGTAGAAATTTTGGGTATATTAATATTTACGTTTCGGGTGCTGTGAGTACTTTGTGTGCTTAGACTGTCAGTTGTGATTATATTGTTCGTAGAAATTTTGGTTATATCACTATTTAGGTCTTGGATATGGTCAATAGAATTTCTTTCTCCTATCCTTGTTTTATCAATATTTGTGTTTAACGAACTGTTAATAGTTTGAGTGCTCAGGCATTTAGTATTTATTACACTGTACGCATAATTTTCTACTGAAGTTTTATCCTTACTTTCTGCTTCCGAGAGTGTGTGGTTATTTTCTGTAATGGTAAAGTTAGCTGTTAGAACATAGTTGTGCCTTGATTTAAACCAAAATTTATTGATCATTTTGTTACCAGGTTTTTGATTAGGTGACATGTATGTATCATCGTGTAAGCTTCTTGTGTTTAATTTTCTAATTACAGACTCTTTTTGCGGACAAATTACTTGTAATAAAATGGGTAAACTCGAAACTTTAGGTTTCGCAATTATCTCTGCTATTTCTTTTTCAATTGCTTTTTCAAGATTATTTACATTTGTAGACTCAGCTGTATTAATTACTTTTTTACTTTCATGTCCATTTATCTCTTTCATTTCTTTCAATATCAAAGACTTTTCTGACGTTTGTTTTAACGTCTTTTCAAATTCGCTACTAACAACAAAATCTGTAATAATGGCATCGATATCAAAACCAGATTCTTTAGTCACTAAACTAGAGCCATTAGATACTTTGTTCCTCCCAGCGTCTGGATTTGATGTTTCTGTTATTTCGATTTTATTTGAAGGTTTGATGTTTATGTCTTGTATGCCACGATTATTATTGAAGGGATTTTTAACTTCGCTTATATTTTGATTGCTTGTTTTAATAAAATCAACTTCATACTGTGTCGAAGCTACAAGTTTAAATATGTTTAGTTTAGATTTGATGGTCGTTCAACACCATGGAATACATTGTTGTCATGCTGTATTAAATATATCATAATATTCAATTAAAATTTACCTGTGACAAGGCCGACATCCTTTTTCATTTGAAAAATACTAGACCCCGTTGATACTTCAATGTCAACTCCCTTTATCGCTTCGGTGTGTATACCTTTTTCAGCTATAAATTATAAAGGATCTAGAATTACTTATCATTCGTACTAAATATTTAAAAAAATATTCTAAAATAGTATTTGGGCAGTCCTCATGAAACTCTGAAATTCGTGCTTTCGATATTTATGAAATTTTTTTGGAAGAATTTATATTTATTTTTAAAAAATATCATAGTACTTATGTGAATAAGGTTTGATGATCTAGTGATCCCCAAAATAAACGACTTTAAAAAAAGAGGGTACTCAGAATATTTGAAGGTGAGGGAATAACGAAATTAAAATAAACCAAGAAAAATAGC
Source organism: Hyposmocoma kahamanoa (assembly GCF_003589595.1). Lineage (NCBI taxonomy): Eukaryota > Metazoa > Arthropoda > Insecta > Lepidoptera > Cosmopterigidae > Hyposmocoma > Hyposmocoma kahamanoa. Next base: position 21,929,998 of record NW_020654748.1, read on the forward strand.
GTTATAAACTTACTGTTGGACTTATTATTTTGTCTAAGCTTACTGCTACCAATAACTTATCTGAGTGTATAGTAAATATATAAAATCAAATAGTTAACTTCTTTTTATATGATGTGAGGGAAACCGAAAAAAAATTAACTTTTAGAATATTAAATTTAACTTAAACATACTTTTAACTTTGAAACATTTTAACACTCATCATTTTGAAACCTTTACAGCGCTGCGAACTTTCAAAAGCTTATAAATACGTTTACCAAAGATTAAAACTGCATTCATAAATCGGGTCAAGGTAAAAGTGTGAGATAATGTTATTTTTGGTTGGGACATGAATAATATACATTTTTTAATATTATCGTGTTATGAACCTCAGTTTTCACAGCTTTAATTACACAAAACATATTCTATTGGCTCAAATGTTTAAAATTTAAAGCTTATTTTTGTTAAATTTGTTGATTTAAAGCACAGAACATGTTTAAGTATGGAACTTGGGACATAGTGAGGAAATGATTTTGGGGATACTGTAGTAGCAATAGCACTGAGGGTCGTATTCCAAAACTCTACGCAATGCTCAAGTCAGGATTTGAGCAGATTTGAGTATGATTTCAAGCACTGGAAATACGACGCTAATGGCAAGGACTTGAGTACGATTTCTAGAGCTTTGAATCATACTCAAGTCCTGACTTGAGCATTGAGTAGAGTTCTAGAATACGACCCTGAGAACACGTCTGTGATGGATCCACGCTTTGTTGCACTTTTATATTGGCATAAAAGACACAACGACTTTGCGGCCGGAAAAACAAGGTGTTGGGTTCATCCAATGAATCACGGACGGAAGTACAAATACATTTGAAAAACTGTAATGGTTCATCATTAATGTCTTTATGTTCGCTTCTCTGCAACAGAGAAAGGTGAAACACGTTTCAGGTATACTTTTGGTGGTGGTGGTATCTGCGAGTGTATTTGCGCTTATGTTATTTATTTTATTAATTTTAGGCGGAGGGAGGGTGAGAAAATTAAGTGCCTGAAAAAAATATTCAACACAAGCCCAGTTATTTTGCACGGTTTAACGTCCAATGGGTTCGCGGAGTAGAAAATTGTTTACCACCGTTTGCATCAAATTTTGGTACTTGTCTCTGCATTGTGACTTAAAAACACCAAGTCCATGTAACAAGCTATATGTATTAAGTAGGAAATAATGCTAACATGATTACACAATCGTTCTAGGTATGAAATCACTATAAAAATTTGATAATTTGTTACCTGTAGCATGGTACTTCGTAAATGTGACTTGTGTATCCGAGCCTATGGCAATCTCAGTTAATGTTTTGTGCTTATCTGAAGACAAATTCAATGGTTCAATGTTTATTTCATTATATGAGTACATATTTGTGGTTTGGTACAAAAAGTGCCTGCGTCCGAGACCGTGGTACTTGTAAAGAATCCCAATGTCCATTTGAAAAAACAAATACAAGATATCGATCCAAAAAAATTTTTCGTTTCCTATGTGTAACAATCGCGAAAATCTAAGAACTCGATATGTTCCGGTTTTGAAGGGTAAAAGGGAGCTGGAGAAATTACTGGCACATGGCACTTGTCAACTTATGTCTCAGGGTCACGGGCGCAGTGGTAGTGCTCCTCAGATCTTTGCAATTTAAAGCTCTGATTGGCATTAACTGTTATGGATAGGCGTTCAGCTTACTATCAGGTGCACGACTTGTTCGTCCCGTCACTTGATGTTATAAAAAAATGACATAATGACAGGGATTCCGCCAGGAAACTATTATATATACAACTAATAAAAATAACCCGACAGCTACTGTCGAGTATTAAGATGCTTTTAGATTGGCAAGGCGTGACGAGGATTGAAATTTGTATGGCAAAAATTATCTTCGGTAGAAATGATCTGGATTGACGACGACGGGCGAGGCGAGAATTGAAATATGTGTTAATGTAATACTGAACCGTATTGCTGCCTGCATATACTCTGCAACGGAAACATGATTTCTCGCGCGAGCTCGCGAAGGTTAATATCCAATCTATTAATATGAATGGCAAGATAGTGGGATACGTACGATTTGAGATTTAAAAAGATTTCGTCATCTGATTCTTCTTCCGTTCACATATGTAAAAATATGTTTCACATGGTTTACTAGACTAGACTAACTGAACAGCATAGAATAGTCATTTTCCTCAACCACAGCGCGAGCTCGCGCGAGCTTATTAATGACAATTTTTTGTTTTTTTTTTGTTATCTCGTCTCGTTTCGCCGGTGGAAAACCACCTTCAAATTAGACGCGTGTAGAAGAGCTACAGTGGTGTCGGTGGGGAGACAGCCGCGCTACTACTAATTTTCAAACAATATTTAGGTTGTAAAAGTGGCGCGCGCTTAGTGTGAATGTAGCGCTGCAATTGCGCTTCTGAAATTATATGATAATTAGCAGCGCTTTGTTAAGCGTCTAATTTAAAGGCACCGTTGGCACAATTGTACCATCATAACAAAAACTCATACCTGGATTTCGACGTCTTTTCTTTTCGGCAACGTAACTCCATGACGTGTTGCCATCTCGTGTCTCCCATTTGATTATCTTAAATGACTTCATATTGGATATGGAACTACCGTTCCACGATTTGCGTGGTGAAGGATCACTTCTATATTTAATTAATGGCTTGATCGTTTTTTCACGTTTTGAAACTGACAGTGAATTTAAATCTGAAACAGACAGTTCATGGAGGACAACCGATACTCACGTGTCATACTGGTCCAGGGCTCAACATGAGACAGTACAAATATTGGTGACAAATATTTCGTAATATTTAGTAGAGCTCCTTGTGAAAGAGTTCGTCCAGGGAAGTACTACCATCTTACCTATTTCTGCCGCCAAGAAGTAAACTACTTGAAGGGTAAGGGTACTGGTGAAATAATAGGCGCTTTGGGACTTTTCAACTTATGTCTCAGGGTGATGGGCGCAGTGGCGCTGCGTCTGGGATCTTTGAGATTTAAGGCTCTGAGTGGCACTGCAACTAAATAGGGCACACTATAAGTTTCCGGAACTGGCCACTTACATAAAGAATATTTGAAAAGTAATTTGATAATTTGAAAATGGAACTCTTTGGCTGTAGAATACAGTTTGTTTCATCTGACTGTCACTTGTTTTTACATGGTGGCGTCATTTTAGAAATTAGTTGTCTACATCACCATGGATTTAACTCGTGAAAATTTTGGTAGTATGATTTTCTACGACTTTAAGTGTAATTTAACAGCTCAGCGGAGCTTCGCTCGGCTTCAAAACTGCTTTTGACGATGAAGCACCATGCAAGACGACTATTTATAGCTGGTTTGCAGAATTAAAACGCGGTCGTGCGAATCTCAGTGACGGATTTCGTCATCGTCGCCCGTCCACTGCTGTGAACAACAAAAACATTGATGCTGTGCGCCGTGTGATCAAAACAGACAGACATGTGACATACCATGAGATTCGGACATCTTTAGGCATAGGTATGAGTCAAGTACAATCAACACTACACAAACATTTGGGTGTCAAAAAGCAGTGCTCTCCGTGGATCCCACACAATTGGACTAAGGCTCAAAAAAACGGATTGCATCACTTGGTGTAATGCTATGCTTACCAGATTCAGCGAAGGGGCGTCAAATTTGGTGTGGGACATAGAAACAAGTGACGAAACATGGATTTATAGTTACGATCCCAAAACAAAGCAGCAATTGAGCGTATGGGTCTTTCGAGATTAGCCGAAACTTCCCGACCTTGGACCTGGTGACTTTTATTTATTCCCAAAAATGAAGAACCAGTTACGCGGTCAACGATTTTCATCATCTGAAGAGGCTGTCGAAGAGTGTGAAAAATATGTTTCAGAGATTGTCACGCAGGAGTGGCATAAATGTTTTCAAAATTGGTTCATTCGTATGAAAAAGTGCATTAAAGCTAACGGAGAATATGTTGAGAACAATAAATTCATTTCTGACCATTTATAGTATTTTTTTCTTATTCATTGCGGAAACTTATATTGCGCCTCACGTATTATTGACATTCGTATCGGTTACCAACAAGCCCACGACTTGTTCGTCCCGTAAGTATCATAAAAGCGCACGCCATAATTAGCTTGTGTTTCTTTAAAATATATATATACCTAGACGTGAATAGGTTTAGTTTTCTGAACATCCAAGAGTGTATTAAGGGAGAAAAATACCTTTGTAAAATGTTGAACCCGCTGAACGAACAAGTCTATGGTATGGGAAACTGGAATTAGGGTCAACGTGCGTTTTCAGTCCATGACTGACGAAAAATTTAATGGTTTTTAATTTGATTTGAGAGCGGCGGCGGGAGAATCCTTGTGGGAAAACGATTGCTTTTTGATTGAGAGGTCGATACTTCAAATCCCTGTGGCGGCATGTACCTTAGTTAGGAACATTTGTGAATGTTTAGTAGCAATACCTATTGATTGATAATCGTGAAGAAAACCTGCATATCGAAGAAGGTTCACAACCTATAAAAAACAAAGCAGTGGAATGTTTAATGTGTTGATTATATAAAATACATATAATCAAATTACAACTAATGATAGTTAACTAAGTCACTGATTACTTAATGGTTACTACGTAGCAGATATATCACTACATATAAAATCGAAAATACCTACGCTATATAATAGCCTACTAAATCCGGCTAATGACATCTGGCGCTCACTACGAGAAAAAGGAACCTAAACACGCGCTCAGAGAGAAGAAAATAACGTTGTCCGCCATGAGCAGTCGTGCGGAACCGAATGCTGGGGTTGTAATGTAAATAAAACATTTGGCGATACACTCAGCGGTAGGCACTCGTCGCTTAACCTCGAGCGAGTGACGGAACCTTGACCAAGCTCTTAATATAACTTACCTTTCCTTAAACATTGAGGACTGACAGAAGCACCATTGATGTTTCGAATCGATGTCTGTGTCTCATCTATAAAATAATAGTCAAATACAATAAAATATATTTGATTTAACAAAGAAATACAAATACAAAGATATAATAGGGGTTAAAGTATGAAATTGCCGATTTGTACTGAAAATCTAAATTGTTTATTTTTTAAATTTTTAACAAATTTATTTAATCAAAATAGTTGCCATTATTATCTATACATTGCTGCCATCTAATGGGAAGGTTATTAATGCCTTTGCGATAGAACTCCGACGATCTAGACTGCACAAACTGTGTGAAAGCATTTTGTACTGCCTCCTGGGAAGAAAACTTCTTGTCACGTAGATAATTGTCCAAATCACGAAAAAAATGGTAGTCCGTTGGAGCAAGGTCTGGTGAATACGGAGGATGACGAATGGTTTCTAACTGCAGTTCCTGAAGGGTCAAAATGGTTTCTCGTGCTGTGTGAGGTCTCGCGTTGTCGTGGAGCAATAATGGTGAAGATCGATTCATGAGTCGGGGCTGTTTTACTGCTAGTTTTGTCAACATGGTTCGGAGTTCGGCACAATAGACATCTGCCGTTATTGCTTGACCAGATCGGAGAAAACTATAGTGAATAACACCATGCTGAGACCACCAAACAGTTACCATTACCTTTTTATTGGTAAGTTTTGCTTTAGGACACTGTTGTGGCATTTGACCTGGGGTCAGCCATTGCATTTTTCTTTTCGGGTTATCATAAAGAATCCACTTTTCATCACATGTTACAATTCGATCCAATATTCCTTCATTTCTGTACCGGTTCAACAAGGCAACACAAGTTTCAACACGCGTTTCTTTCTGCAGATCAGTCAAATCATGAGGCACCCATTTTTCGTATTTTTTTATTTTATTGATTTGACGCAAGTGAGTCAATATTGTGGGTAAGGTAACGTTAAACCATGCCGCTAATTCCTGGGTAGTTTGACTAGGATCGGCTTCCACTATCTCTCTTAATTCATCGTTATTCACCTGTGTGGGCGGTCTTCCTCGTGGCTCGTTCTTTAAGTCGAAATTTCCATCACGAAAGCGTTTAAACCAAAATCGCACGGTGCGTTCATTAGTAGACCCCTCTCCAAACGCAGCATTGATATTGCGGGCTGTTTCTGCCGCGTTAGTTCCGCGTCGGAACTCGTATTCAAAAATCACTCGAATTTTCGCAGTATCCATCTTTCTTGTCTAAATTGAATAACAAAAACAATTGAAAGTCGATATTCAAATGTTTCAAATTTAAAAAAAAAAATCACAGAAACCATTTGAAAAAAGTTTCATTCGAAAACCTCAAACCATGAAGATTCTATGAAAATTCAAAGAACCTATTGCAATAAAACGGCAATTTCATACTTTAACCCCTAATATAACCAAAAAATATCAAAACGTATTGAAAGAAATGCATTTCTGTAAAGAGAATGACAAAATGAAATGGGAAATTGGTTGAAGCGTACCTGTCCTGGCTATATTACTAAGCAGTGAGAGCAATCGCAATGATGTTATAACTGCTGCTGATCTTTGATCCCTTTTTGATGCAGAATGAGTTACTAAAAATAGAATTATTATTTCCGATTGTGTCGTTTAACTCTAATATAGTAGATAATAAAAAATAATAACACGTAAAAATATATTCAAGAATAAAGAGCTTGCTTTTCCACCAGGGAAGCGAGACGAGGATTGAAATTTGCATGGTGAAATTTCAATTCTCTCCTAGCCACTCACGCGATACATGCAGCCGTAGACGCATACCACACCTAGAGGTGCCGGTGATGATTTTATACCGGTTTATCGGATATCGAAGTTATAACAAGTAAAAGAACTAATATTAATTGCTATTTCGGTAACTACTCTAGCAAACCATAAAGTTTTTAATGCCTGGGTCTGTCATTTAAAAAAAACAAACAACTTCAAAAATACGTCACGATAATCGTGTGTGTTATTGTTTGGGCTGGTGATTTCGGTGTTTATTTATTGAAAACATACCGTAAGTAGCGTTTTTTAAGTTTATAAACTATACTTTAAGGAGTAATATCATGGTAAACGTTAGAACCACTCAAACGGAATATTATCATATTTATCCAAGTACACCAAAAATTTCATTAGTGCTTTTTAAGTGCAGGATTTGCGGTGTGTTACTGCATTTTATTTGAGATGTTTTTGTTGGTAGTACGGAGGGTATTTATTTAGCAATGTAGAATAATAATTTATAAATTTAATAATTTTAATTTTAATAATTTATAAAAACTTGTATTTAAACTGAATGCTTTTCTAATTTGCGAAACCAAATAGCCGCCATTTTGCGGTAGGAGGAGCACATCGCGTGAGCGGCTAACGCATCGTTGGTGGAAATGGTCTGGATTGATAAGAATGGGTGAAACGAGAGTTGAATATTTGTTGATGTAATATGAAACCGTATTGCTGCCTACATAAAATATTACACTCTGTAACGGAAATATGATTTCTTGCGCGAGCTTGCGATGGCTATTAATGCCAATCACGAGATTGTGGGGCGTATAACTTAAGATTAAAAAATATATGAGTTCATCTGATTCTTACGGACGAAGAATCTCGTAAATTATTATTATAAATAATAATAATACGTGTTCTTTCAGCCGCATGTTTATCGCTAAACGAACTGTAGGGCACTGAATCTTTACTATCTACAACCACAGCGGTAGCTCGCGTTGGTGGAAATAGGCCGGCGAGATTGCAATGGAAAACCACGTTTATATCGGTACGGTATGGCAACTACATAGTCTCGCCAGACTAACTGTATATGACGTTATTGTCGACTTGTATTGACTGAGCACATAACAACTATTTTCTTATTATGTCTCGGCAATGTTCGGATTTCGGCTATCGTCGGGTATCTAATAGTTGACCTTTGCACTTGCTGCAAACCGAACGCACTCAATCGACTTGGCAGTATACGGAGTACATTTTGGTCATATTTTTGGTAACTTATTATAAATAGGAAAATCGTTTCTTAGCTCACATGGAAATCAAAACATAACAACAAAAAAGCACACAGTTCCGTAAACGAAATTATTATGGATGATAAATCTAATAATTACGAGACGTAGAAATTTGTATTCAAGTGCATTCGAAAATACGAAGATTGCTGAAAGATATTAAGGAAATAGTTGTACTGTAATTTTACTCAGCTTCCAAAAACACACATTCTCTACAGATACATAGAGTTTTATGCTGCATAATGAAGGAAAAGTCACGCTGAATTACGATACATTTAGTGAGGACGGAAGAAAGTTACAGGAAATATATACACGAGAACTGATCGTAGACAGATGAATTATAAAAGTGAATAAATAATTACGTTACACAAAAATTACGTTTCACGTCGTTATTTTTCTCATAGCTCATTGATAGAAAACACACACACTGAAATTTACGTCACACACTGAAAAATTGCCAACTGCAGTGTGACAAGTGTGACAACAATTGCAAATTTTCTACCAAGAGAATCACAACAATGGACAATAAAAAGGATTTCTTTGAAAAATACGTTCAAGTTCGGAACGTTAACAAACTAATACATTACATTACATTACATTTTATCGGGACCAAAAAAGTGGCTTACCAATGTTCTTGAAAATATAAGGAACTGTTTGCGCCGCCGCATCCTCGTTTACAATTGATTGCTGGAATGCAAGTACAGTGCGAACTGGAAGTTCATAACAGAGTTATTGAGAATTTGAAACTATGGAATGAGTACAACAAATAACAGCCTATCCAATAAAATGATAATGACAACGATAGTGAAGTGTGCAAACTTTAATCTAATAACAAATCGAATGCTAAGTTAAGGTAATTTCGAAATATAGAAAACTAATCTATTTATGGATATAAATGATGTGAAGTAACCAATTATACATGAAATATAAAGAGATGAACCCAAAAACATTCATTTGTAAGCTAAAATCAGTAGTCATTGTCACTGAAATCAGAGCTTACGTATAATGTTATGTTATGAAAGTTGTCGGGCTAATGATGATAATGAAGTAAATAAAACACTTGCATCTCTTAAACCGCGGGTTGGGTCTACAATAATAGCGCGAGGGATTCGACCATCTGCAGCGGCTCAGTCGGGCTGTGGTTTTGTTCCACATGCTGTTCCAACGAAGGCGACATATCTTTTGAATCCTACGAAGTTTGTCCCCTTTCGCTTCTGTTAACCCTTCAACAGTCACAACATCATAATTGTTGCTGGAGTTATAATGGACATAATACAACAAACAGTTTGTCATAAAAAAAAACTAGGTTTAATGCCCTTAAGAAGGGAGTCTAATTATAAAAATTGTATATGTGATGGTAGTTCTTTAGTCTTACCTCTACGGTGGTTGCGTAATCGGTCCGACTTTATACTTTTTTTGGGATTTGTTACGACGTAAGTAGTGTTTCTTGAACCCGAATTAGAGCCTAAAATATATATAATAATTTGTAAAGAAATTTCTAAAAGTCATCATTTTTTAGTCTTCTTTCTACATGTTTTACAATCATTGCATGGGCTAATATATCGATTGCTATTCATTGACTTACAATTATATGGACGTCGGGTCCGCGCTAAAAAGTGTCCGCACTTGTAAGGCGCTAAAATCGTATACAGAGCGCGACACTCCGCTTTAGTCTTCATTTGTTCGACTGACAGCGCGATACTGCGATGACATTACAATTTAAATTTCGAATAGGTTGACTTAGGACATTTTTTTCGTGGTTTTTGTATTAGACCCGTCGTCCATTTATTTGTAAGTCAATGTTGCTATTGAATAAACTCACAGTGGTGCATACCTTCTTGAGTCAAAGGGACGGTTATTCCCTGGTAGTCATAATACGGGTGTCTCCAAGCTTCAGGTTGTAGGGAAGTATGAGACACCCTCACAGGGCTGAGTATGCATGACCCCTGTGTATTGTTATAACGAGAGTCATCCATAAAATCATCCGGATGTTCCAATGTACACTGGCTTAAGTCGTCACGGCTCTCTAAATCTGTTACGTCTAAGCTGAGGGTGTGTTGCGACAGGTATGCTGTAGAAAAGATGGTGATAAAGTATTTGGAGTATAATGAAAAAATATATTTTTCAAAATGGCAGTGTTGTCCTTGTTTACTGATAGGACTAATCTGTGTGTATATCTGTGTGTGTATCTGTCTAATATCTGTGTGTGACAGAGCAAACGTTTCAGGATTCTTTTCTTACCATCAGCTGTCTCCATATTAGTGACTTTCTGTAAAACTTCCGAAGGGCAGAAAACGTATGATGCTACCGTCCGAGTGCTGTTAGATGCATCATTTTGAATTTCACAAGTACATTGAGAAGATTTGCAGAAGTCTGTAATGGATGCAAATTAATAAATCGCCGCTATCACATTTATAATGTATTTTTCCACGATATTAAGTGACGGGACGAACAAGTCATGCACCTGATCGTCGCCTGTCCATAACAGTTGCAGTGCCACTCAAAGCTTTAAATCGCAGAGATCTGAGGTGCACTGCCTCTGCGCCCATTGAGACATAAGTCGAAAAGTCCCATGTGCCTGGAATTTCACCAACATCCTTATCCTTCAAAACCGGAACGCTTTTGAAGGTCACGTTACTGCTTGGCGGCAGAAATAGATAAGGTGGCAGTACTTCCCTGGATGAGCTCTTACCGTATTCTCAACAATAAGAGCTGCAGACATAAAATATTCTTAAGATATATCAACAAGTCTCTGCCCGATACTAGTTAGTAGCCTTTGACTTGGTGAGAGAAAAGCTCTCTCTTGTGAAGTCGAAGCTCCAAAACTGCCTGCTTGACAGGAACTTTTTAATTTAGTTCCACCCTCACCGTTCCTCCTTCGGTCAACTATAAACACTCTTATGTCGTTGACATTCCACCCGTTGATCCTTCCTAACGCGTACCACAAAGAAATGGAATTCGGAATCCGTCTACCGGAATCTGTGGTTCCCCAAAAAGTATAATTTAGGGTTAGAGTGAATAGGCATTTTTAAGCAAACGCAGTCATATCACCATTTAACATCAGGTGTTATAATAGCCTAGTCTATTAATTACATTATGTCAGTTATCATATTCCTTTCACTATAGAATTAGTTTTGATTCGTCTTCACTCTCCGTTTTTACGAAATCAAAATTTCTTAAGTTTTAAATATGTTAATCCGTAATACCATATTAGTAATTTATACATATCAGTATAGAGAATCTAATGAATAATAATATAAATGATTCTCTTGGAGGTCCTTCCGATGAAAGACGATAATGAATTGAAGGTCCATTATGAAATTTACTTTGCACCAAAACGTATGTAATAAATAGAATTTTACTGTGATAGCCTTTATTACCTTCTTCAATTTTGTCATCCATTTTTGGTTGATCATCTGTTTTATGGTGATTCTTCGTTTCAGGTTGTTCATTGGCTTCAAGTTTACCATCTGTTTCATGATGATTGTCTGTCTCAAATCGATCATTTGTGTCCACTTGAGAGTTGAGACCAATAGTAAATTCGGCAAATAATTTCTTCTTTTTCACCCATGACTTTTTTAGCAGCTCTTTGTGTGCTGGGGGTGACATAAAATTCGGCATTTGTTTTATTGTCACTGTAGTTAAAAGGAGATACATATCAACCAACTTATGAGTTCTGGCATATATGCGGAATTTCTGGCAATCCAGTTGATTCCACGTGTATTCAACGTAATTGTTTCCTATTGTTGTCTCATCCCTTGTATGTTTGTCGACCTGTATCAATATGTTTAACGGCTCTATTGTGTTATAGATTGTTACCGGTAGCATAATTTTAATTGACAAATTTGGTGGTGCAACGGCTAGCATTATGAGTGCTTGATGGCTAGAATCCGGGCTCGATTCCCGGAATTTTTCAAAATTGGATCAAGTTTGGGTGTTTTTGGTGGGTGCCCTGGAATTTCATTCATCCGGTACTCGAAGCACAAGATATTCCATGAAAAAAGACCATGTAATAGTTGTGGTGTTTTGGACTTCATTTACATCGAATACATTACTTTGAACTCATTTTTATTAGATATACTCACGTTTAAAGTCAGAGATTTGGAATATGAGCTACGGATTGAAGACGAGACCATATAAGCCAATAAAATTTTCATGAGATAGCTTAGCTGTAAGTCGCCTGTACTCTACGTCATTGTTTCAGCATCTATCGTTGCATGAAATTATACAGTAATAGAGTCCCAGCAACATGTTAAAATCGCAGAACAAATATCTCATCACCACAGGTTATATATCTCAGTAGTCATGAATCTAATCGTGCTCGGGTAAGTTTCTGCTTCTATATGTGACTGTGGTGTGTCAGAATCTAGTTACCTTCATTAATTTTATTTAAGTCATATAGTCGTGAAAGCTAGTATGAATCGGTAACGCGTAACTAACGTAACTAACTAATACTAAACTAGACTAACTAATAGTCGGCTTAATCTTAATAGAGAGCACAAAATATCTGTAACATTTATATGGTATCTTAACATATCTTAACATTATTATGGTATCTTATTTTGGGGTAATAGTAGCAACATAATACAAGTTTTTCGAGCTCAAAAGAGGTGCATAAGGACAGTATGTGGACTGAAACAGACTGACAGTTGCAGAGACTATTTTCGAGAACTAAAAATTTTGACCTTGCCTTCATTATATATCTATGAAACAGCCTTATTTATACGACGACACCCACAACTTTTTCCTGTAGTTACAAGAGCACGACGTCCTAACCAACTACGCCAAATAAATTGTAAAACGTCACTATTTGAGAAGAGTATAATTGCAATGGCACCAAAAATCTATAATGAATTGCCATTACAGGTAAGGCAGAACGAAAATTTCGCGGAATTTAAACGCACATTATTTGAGTATTTAATTGAAAAATCATTTTATACATTAAAGGAATTTTGCTAACTAATTTCACATTAATTTTATTATTGAGACGCACGTGACTGTATGACATTGATTTATTTACATTGATTATTATCTTAATTAAATTACTTTTGTTTTGATGTCCTAACTGTTGTAGATTTTAAGACTTGGTCCTGTGAAGGTGGAAGCCTATAATCAGTGGTTTATGACTATTTAATGATAATTATTAGTGTTATTTTATTATTATTATTATTATTTGGAAGTATTGGACAAGTATAATTAATAATAATAGTATAATTCGTATGCCTTGATGGTACGTCATGGCGACCATAAAATAAATGTTATCATCTTTATTGTACCCATGATGACGAATAAAATGATTTGATTTGATTTGATTTAACTCGGTCGTCTTTGTTTTCTTTGGAGTCAGTTCGTAATATAACCCAATACATACAATAATATCTATTTATCTATATAAATAAATAAAAGTTAGCATGGGCGTTAGCAAAAATTTTTTTCGGTTAGTTGCGGTTGTCAGTTGCAAAATGGCTTGACTCATCTGACACTAATGTTCCTTACTAGGGTTTGTCAAAGTCAAATCTTCATTTCATAGGTAAGTAAATTACACTTGAAATCATAATGACTAAATTCTACTGCTCATTCGTAAAGCAGATTCCACCAAAATCGTATATAATAAGTTTTTGAGACTTCTAGTATCTTAATCATATTTGATCCGGCCTTCTTAAAAGAAACAAGATCGTTAAACGACCTAAGAAAAACCAAGCAATTGATCTTTTTCTCAGAAAGTATATTTTTTCTAAAATCTGAAGTTAACTCTTGTAGTTGATAGTGGTCTCTTGAGAGCGTTTTCCATTTAGCTTGTAACTACCTACAGCAGATCGAGTGGTTTAGTATTTCATTTAAAATATCCATAAATTGTTACCAACTTAAATTACCAAATAAAAAAACAGGTTCCAGGGGGTCTACTCTCGATTTCCGTCCGAAACAATTACTGCCAAATAAGCAATACTTGACCAAATGAAAAGACGCGTGATGCGAATGAAGTTTCATACTGGATACTTGTCTTTTAATTTTGTCGAATATTAGGTACTTATTTGACAGTAATTGTTTCGGAGGAATGTCGGATGGGGATCGAGAGTAGTTCCCCAGGTAGCGCCCCAAAATGAACTCCGTTGCTGTAGTACTCATGATATAGGGAATTTCCCTACTTTGAGCCTAGTAATTGATCTGGTTCTTTATTATTATTATTAAAATAGTAAACTCAAAAAAATAATTTATTCGAAAAAAAAAAATCTACACCATAGAATTCATTATCCAATAAAAAGAATTGCTTCGGGGTTAAAACATGCTTGTTTTTCTACAGGGCACATATTTATTAATATGCAAAATGCCGTATGTCATTAAACTGTGAAAGTGCTGAAGTAAACCAATCTAGCTATTTCGACGTCTGAAAGTTTTCGTATTTTTTTTATCGCGAACGCTGCAGAGCTGAGCCATTTTTATAACTTATTTATCATGTAGACCCCATTGCAATTTAGCATCTAAAGTTATACCTAGTTTCATCTATGTCCGTCTGGCTAACAGTGGGTAATGTAAATTTCACACAATTTGTTTTGTTCTCATTGAGGAGCAGGTTGCAAACCAATCTACTGCTTTGTCTTTTAATGAATTAATAGTGTTACAAATTTTATTAGACAAAAGTGATTAAAATATTTCTAATTCTCTTAATTTGTATCTGACTTTGGAAGTGACATTAGTTTTTTGGTTCAAAATTTTATAGTAAATAAACTTTACAGACTCATGACTCAACATCAGACTTGTAAAGAGCCTATAAACTATTCTTTCGGAACGCAATTTCTTCATAAGAGGGTCGTGTCAACAAGCATTGTATCATGGTTGAGATAAATGGAAGATACATCATCCAACCGACAGACGCTATTAGTGCCAACGTCACCTGTGCTCATTTCCATGACAGTTGATTTGAGATCCAGGGTCTTCACTGAATTTGATGAAGATAATGTGTTGACGACGTTAAAGTCTCCGACATTTGCGGTTTCTGACTCCTTAGATATTTGGTCTCGTAGACGTGTAGACAGCGAGGGTCGACCTAGAATGGAATTTTCAGGAATAAATATTAACAGCAGCAGTTGTCACGCTTGTTAGGTATAGGATTTTCATTGCGGGTATCTCGGTCTCCAACATTTCGCGAGTTTCGACGATTTTTTGGGCTTATCGCGACTGGTGACTGATGTTTTCAGTCTTAGGGCGCCTTTAAATTACACGCTTGTAGAAGCGATGCAGTGGTGCCGTTGTGGTTACTAATATTCGAACAATTTCGAATCACAACACTGTCGTGAACGCGCGCGGTACTTTTGCGTCACAATTAGTGAAGACAAATTACCGAAGTGCTACAGACGCGCGGCTGCCACGCCGTAGTTGCGCCACTTTACTGTAACAGTAACTATAGAGGTTCTACAAGGTTTAATTTCAAGGTGCCCCAATATCAAGACTTTTGAGACTTATCCGCTCACGCGATGCGCTCCTCCTACCGCAAAATGGCGGCTATTTGGTTTCGCTAATTAGAAAAGCATTCAGTTTAAATACAAGTTTTTACAAATAAAAATCATTATTCTCATTGCTAAATAAATACCCTCCGCACTACCAACAAAAACATCTCAAATGAAATGCAGTAATACACCGCAAATCCTGCACTTAAAAAGCACTAATGAAATTTTTGGTGTACTTGGAATGAATTTTTGGTGTAATATTCCGTTTGAGTGGTTCTAACGTTTACCACGAAATTACTCCTTAAAGTATAGTTTATAAACATTTATATTCAGGGTAAATTTAAAAAACGCTACTTATGGTATGTTTTCAATAAATAAACACCGAAATCACCAGCCCAAACAATAACACACACGATTGTCGTGACGTATTTTTGAAGTTGTTTATTTTTTAAATGACAGACCCAGGCATTAAAAACTTTATGGTTTGCTAGAGTAGTTACCGAAATAGCAATTAATATTAGTTCTTTTACCTGTTATAATTTCGATATCCGATAAATCGGTATAAAATCATCACCGGCACCTCTAGGTGTGGTATGCGTCTACGGCTGCATGTATCGCGTGAGCGGATATGAGCCCATGCACACACATTTTATACGCACCGATTACAATCACAAAAATATAATGACGACAGCATAAAAAAAATCTTTTCAGACAGATTTCAATATAAGGCTAAGAAGTAGCGCCCTCTATTATTAAAAGTGAGTATCATGTTTACCGACAGACATTACCAGCAGTCACAATTATGGAATTAAAAGTGCTTTTTTGTATTGTGTCTTCAATAAAAGCAAAATGAAAACTCTTCGAATAAACGTTTCACAAAGCTGTTCTACATTTCAGTGGACTGGCTAATGTAATGGAATTTTCAGACGATTAACGTTAACGAAAAAAATATGTGTTTTAAACAAAATGAGTAATAATTTTACATTTATTCAAAAAAATCTTTACACTTTCCAGAGGAACAGTTTAGAAGTTTAAAGCAGTAAGTTTGTTTCTGCATTTTGTTCTTATTTACAATGTAAAATCGATTATCACTTTACATTTGTAAGATGATCGGACTATTTTCCGGTCTAACCCAAAAGGAAACTAAACTCCTTTCGAAACTAACCTGCTCTCTGTTTTTGCTTTTATACTTTTTATAGTATTTTTTTCACTTACTCAATCTCTTGTTGTCTCTCTCATACTGAGAATTAGCGACCGGCATTGCTTCGGAAGTGTCACGATTCGCTAGCTGGTTTTCAATGTTTCTTAAATTCTTCGAGAAGTCGTCTTCCACACATTCTGCATAAAACAACATATATTATTAACATAAAGGAAGACTTATGATAACCCAGACGGAGAGCTGTAATCTCAAATGGGAGATCGATGGTTCGCGTCCCTGTGGCGAAAAAAATACCTGCGATTTTTATGACTACGTTACGTATGCTTGTGAATGTTTAGTAGCAATACTTCTCAGTAACGGTAAAAGCCGAAGAAGGTTCTCATCCCTTGCAATACGAATGAAGTTCCCAACCTGCATTAGGCCAGCTTAGTGTATTATGGCCGAGATTTTCTACTTAGACGAGATTCGTGCCCAGCAGTGGACGTCTAATGGGTGGATGATGTTGATGTTGTCTAAGCACAAGGGCAAAATTAAGTAAATATAGATTGAATTCAGCCTAGCTTCAGTAAGAACCCAAAGAGCCCGGAGGAAGTATATACCGAATTACGTTTAACGACAGTCAAGATAGTTTAAAGATCTTGGATCCCTATTGGAATGAAAAGATGCAGTGAGTAAACGATCTCAAAGTTATGAATCTTTTTTCAGAAACTTGTGTAATTCAATATGTTTTCGAAAGACTGTCCTTTACAGTTGTTGAACACAATGATGGTGGATCGTACCTGCTTGCACAATCGTATCACCGCTATGGACGAATGAATTGGCCGGCGCCTGCAAGTAGTCCTCGATGGATTCTCTGTACCATTCTGAAAATGACGAAAATGTTAGATCAATTGATAATGTACATTTTAATTAAGATGTCTTAACTTTGATTTTGCTTCACGTCATATTGCAGGGTTTCAAAGTTGATGTCAATCTATAATAACTTTTTAGATATTACTCGACACATTGAGCAATACCTAATAATTATTAACAAATTTATAATACTAATAATAATTCTTTATTGACACGTATATTAAATACAATAAAGAAACAAGAGCATTAAAATAATGGTCATAAAAAAACAATACAAGCACGCGCCTATAAAATTGTAATATCCTGTCATTTCTTATTTCCATCACGAGTCACGGAAATCCAGTATTTAAAAAAGGAATTGTGCATGTGCTCACAGAGAGTACGGAGAATTCCGTAGTCAGACGCATGGAGACGGCTCCAAAAGCTGGCGACGCGAGACCCTATTATTGCGAAAAAGTCAGGAACTCCGGCCTCGGAAAACATGCTCGATGCGCTGCAGAATCTCGGCTGATTCATTAGAATACGATATGAATCATTATAGGTACTGCACTCTAGTGATGCTCATCGCGCGTTTCGAAAACTCCTCCAGAGTTGACATGTATAGAAGCATAAACAATATAGAGAACGTAGATAAAGAACGTCACTCTGACATCACTACTACACCGCGCGAATCTGCGCGCGAGCATGATGCACCAAACGGCTAGAGCCCAGCGCTCTCATTCTATGTCGTCATCATCAACTAGACTCTCCGTCAGCACATATCCAACGTATTTGAACTTATCCACCCTCTCCAATTGCGCACCATCTAAAAACATTTACGATAACAGTTAAAAGTAGGTCTTCTGGTCTTTATACAGCCATCTTTGGCGTTTCTGATTGTCAAGTTTTATTGAATTTTTTAATATGTGATAAATGACACGCTGAACCATAACAGTGGCAGTGCCACTCAGAGCTTTCTATCGCAAAGATCTAAGGGGCACTGTTAGCGCGTTCGTCACCCTGAGATATAAAATTGACAAGTCCCATGTGACTGCAGTTTCACCAGCACCTTTGCCCTTCAAACGGAATGGAATAATGCTCACATTGTTGCTTCCTACTCTTACTCTTAAACACGTGTCATCAAGTCTTACCATTGATTCGATTACTCCGTTCATTTCTTCGATAAATGGAACCTAAAGTAGGTATTGGCTTCGCTGCGTTTATATTCAGAGTCCTTGGCACTTCTGAGAAATCTGTAACAACTCTTAAGAGGTACTACATTACACTTCAAATTTGCTCAACAGTGGCCTGGACAAGATTTCTTTAGAAAGCAGAAAGTAACATTAAAAGCAGATATTTAAAGATTGGAACCTTGAACAATCGGCAAAATTGGAAATGAAACTAGTTTTCTTTTGGATTTGATTGGAAACCAACATTTTGAGCTTTTCACTGGTCCCACGGTTCCGACTACTGAGATGGTAAAGTCAAATGTCTAATACTAATGCAAACTTTTAACCTATTAGAGACTTACTTACAAAAGATATAAATGTAAACACCTTATTTTTAATAGACCAAAGAATATTCCAATTTACGCTACATATGATTTGCGATATAATTTATTTTGTCATTACGATTTTTTTTAATTTAAATTAATTATTTATTTAAAAATAAATTAACAATAAGATAAAACATATAATGAGTAGTACGCAATTTAGTTACGATAAACTAGTTTCATTTCCAATGTGTCGAAATCGCGAAAAACTAAGACATAGATATGACAAATTGTTTTATGTATCTGTATTCGTGTTCTTTATAAATCAAATCAAATCAAAAAATCATTTATTCAGACAACTACAGTCCATATTTTACAGTTAATTCAATAAGTTTACACACATTAAAATAAACAAAAGGCTACTTAAAAACATAGAATAATTAAACAAATTAAATTAAATATCAAATAAGTCATCGGCATGGTTTTAAATGCAGTTTCATGCAATGTAGCATGATCGGGCAATCCACTCTACCAGCCACAACGCGCAGAATCTCATTCGTGCCGCAACGGATACGACTTATTAATGAGGCAGCTCTCTTTCTAAGGATGGCATGGAAACCATCCGTGTGGGCATCAATTATAAACCTTACATTTATAAATGTAAGGTTATGTCAGCTTTTATGTTTATCTATTAGAGTTGTTTAAAGTTACTGCACCTTACCAGGATGGACTTTGACGATCTGTAATCTCTGAATAGTATTTTTTCCCGGCACTATTCGATTGGGATCTTGTCTCTTCAGCAAAACATCCTTACTAGGAATTTGACTGTGTCTTAGCTCCTGTGATTTACCTGTGTAGGATCAAATATATGCCCTGTAGAACGCGTGACTGTTAAATATCAAACCATTGAAACATTTTGGACCGCGGTAAGGGTTTCTATTACATGCGTGTTAGGATTGCTACGGGGTGTTATTTTGCTTTACTAGCGATGGCACCGAGAAATATCCTACATGCTACGAAGGTTAATAACTCGAATTGGCCAACGCTTATCGTGGTAGAATATCCACTGCTTATAGAAACGTGACTAATGTGATATATGGATTGAAATATCGAAAAAAATATCATATATGCATTGACTTACGTCCATATAATTATATGGACGTCGGGTCCGCGCTAAAAAGTGTCCGAACTTATAGGGCGTTAAAATCGTATACAGAGCGTCATTCACGCTTTAGTCTTAATTTGTTCGACTGACAGTGAAGCAAGCAAAATTAGATAGTACTGCGACGACATTACAATTTATATTCAACGTTTTAGCTTTTTCATATTCTTTTACATGTCACTACGTTTAAATAGGTTGACTTGGGACATTTTTTTCGTGGTTTTTGTATTAGACCCGTCGTCTATTTATTTGTAAGTCAATGCATATATGGTATTTTTAACGCAAAAACAGGGAAGTTTAAAAACGGTTACACACGGCGACGTATAGCTGCGATGTAAACGTGATGCAAACGCGATACACTTTACTAATTTATTTATTTAATGTGTTTATTAATTTCACTTTTAAATTTACAATTTCAGTCCGAACACGGCCCATTAAACGAATTTTTATAATTGATGCGGAGGGTGAACTCACCGAATTGAGATGTGGGATTCCTGTGGATGTACCTACATCATTTTTTGTTCATATATATATACAACAACTCGAACTACTAAACTACTTTTTTTATACATGACAGGCAAATGACTCCACTCCACCTGATGTTAAGTGGAAAGTGGTATCCAAACGCGTAGGAACCTAGTGCAGCGATGAAACCCTCACTGCACTAGCCACCTCCACCCTGCCAGCCTACAATATGCCTCTTCACGCCTCGTTGGAAGGACCCCATATCATAAGAGGGAGGGAAGACATGTGCCGGAATTTAGACATATTGATAGTTAAGCTTAAAGTTGTTTATAAATGTCAAGATTATTGGGTATATTAAGCGAGAAAAAACAATGGCACGGTAATTAGGCTGAGAACACCGAAAGTGCGAATGGCCGATCTATTTGTAATTGATGCTCGACGCTGATATTTGTAGCATTAAGCGAATCGGTTAGAAACGTCGCGGCTCGTGGCCCTCGGGAAAGAGAGAATAGCAGTATCTCACGTTTTCGTCGCACCCTGTCGTACTAGCTCTACTGCTCGTCTCACGCGCTCACCAAATTGGATTCGATGAGGTGTTCTTTTATTAACTTTATTGATTTCTTGGAGTACACTGTTTTGTATCAGGTTTTCTTTTACAATAAATACAGCTACAAGGACACACTTACGGCAGTCATCTTTCTTAATAGTTGGAACTGGCTGTTCATATTTACTTGTTCCACCTTTCCCACCTGGAATATCACTTGCAATATAGATTTTAGATTTTTCGACCAAGGAAAACGAAACCTTACTTTTATCGGACATTCTCGGACTTGTATTCATTTTCTAATTTCCGTGGCAATTTTTATTATTTGAGTATTCGATTTTTTATCGGCCAATATTACTTAATATTCGAGTATTGTATCGTAAAACATTATTTAATAATTACATGATAATATACTTGAATATTTAAATAATAAAAATTACCACGCAATTAGATGGTTAAATAGTAAGAAGTCTGAGAATTACCGTTGCAGTTACAGTTAATTAGGTTCGGTTAATAGATTGGTAAATATGGAGTAGAATTCCCTGCTTGCAAACGTGTTATGGTATAATTTAGGATTGAATGGGCATTATTTAAGATGCACGCCTAAATAATACCCATTCACTGTCTCCTTATTTAGGTATGCATGCTAGCTAGATTGTCCACCTCATCGTCACTTTCCGTCAAGTGAGATGGAGATCAAAAGCGCATTTATTTTTTTATAAAAAAATATAATAATATGCCGATAAATAAATAATACACTTATAAGAAATGTAACAATTTTTGCTGATTTAAATCGCGTATATTTGTTTTTTCAAACAAATCAACGTTTCGGGCACTTTCCTGGTGACCATGGGACCTGTAAGTTTCATTTCCTATGTGTAACAATCGCGAAAACCTAAGAACTCGATAATACACTTATGTCAATTAATTATAAATCGCTATTTCCAAACAAACTACCAATTTGACCCTTTTTTTGACCCATTTGAAATACCCATGGACATACCGTCACGTTTAGTAGAACACTAGTACAATTTCCAAAATAATACAGCTTCTTTTTGAAAAGACGGGTCGGGTATTTTACTTTTTATTTTAGGTTTATTCTGCAATTTGTTAATTTCTTACTAATGTAGGTTTGTCCCGTGGTATAAGGTTGATGTCGAGTTCTTGTAAATTTTGTAATCTTAAGTTGACAATACTTTTTTATTGAATAAACTTTGATTTAAACAATGTTAAACTGTTACTATTGTAAATATTCAGCCATTTTTTTTCGCAATAACAGTTGATTAATCTCTTCATGGCCAGTAACAGCGTCTACCGTGAAATTAAATATTAGAATATGATAGTACGGGTTACTCCGTTTCGCTATATGGATTTCAAAAAAACAGTGCATACAACATCTAAGAAAGCCAAAGTACCACAATTCTCTTGTTCCATAGTTAGATTAGAGAATTGTGGTACTTTAGCTTTCTTAGATGTTTTAATTAAAAGAAATCCTAATAACACCTTAGGCCATACTGTATTTCGAAAGAAAACCCATACAGTGTATACAGTCAGCCAGTACTAAAGATGGTACAATTGTTACTAATTTGTCCCATTAGCATCAGAACATGATGTTACCATTGCTAGCAAGGGCAATTATTGTAATTACTAATTTTGATGTAATATTGATTGTAATATAATAATTAAAATATTTTGATGTAATATGTATCTACTATACTCGAACTAAATTCGACATAGAATATTTAATAACAAAACGTTGCTAGGTAACTAATGATTGCATAGAAAAAGAACATTTTTTTCGATGCTCATTAGGCTAGCTATGCCCGCGACCTGCTCGCGTAATTTGAATTTAAATAGATATGAAGGTAATTGAGAATGCGGTACAAAATAATTAGGTACAACCACAGGGATTGTATAATAAATGAACAATTGAATTTTGCATCATCACCTTTATTACGGGTGATTTCGAGTTTCGACAATGGTAACACTGGGGGTAGCGGGGTATAAATATACCAACCGTTCTGAACGAGCACATTCATTAGTAAGAAATCAACAACCCCTGAGGATGTAGTAGTAGGTAGTTGCGCTTGTGTTATTTTATTAATTTTGTGCGGAGGGAGGGTGGAGAAATTAACTGCATGAAAAAAATATTCAACACAAGCGCAGCTATTTTACTCGATTTACTGGGTTCGCGGAGTAGCAAATTAATTTAATTCCATTTTTACGAAATAGACATGTTTGCAATCTCTCCCTTCAAATAAAAAGTCATTAGGGTTGACAAGTTTTATAAATAATTAATTACTGGTAATGTTTATGTTGGTTTCAAATCACTTAATAGTAATTTGAAACTTCTATTGAATAAAATTCATCGCAGACATGACTTCCACATTATTATCATCAATAGCCTAATTGAATTTCGAAAAAAAATCCCTCACTGAAAATGATGCATTTTATTTCGGTGAAATTACAGGCATATGGGACTTGTCAAGTTACGTCTCAAGGTGACGGGCGCAGTGGCGGTGCCCCTAGATCTTCATGATTTAAACTCTGAGTAACACTGCAACTGTTGTAGACAGGCGTGTGGCTTACTACCAGGTGCACGACTTGTTCGTCTCATCACTTGGTATATAAAAAAAAGTGATGAATATAATCTACTTTTTGTCCTAAATGTGTCTACCTACTATTGATTTGTAGATGAAAAGTGCAAGTTGTAGAACTAGAGTAGTATATAAATGTCGCAACATCAACACTAAAGTGATTACATTCGAAAAGAAACAATTTTGGACAACTGACAAGATCATTAAAAAAAGTACTGTAATAAAAAGTTTTTCATAGAGTTGTGTTCCTTCCGGCTGCTTTGGTCAGAATGTCATTAAGTACTAATCAATGATCGAGTATATAACCAGAAATAGAGACGAAATGTCATTTAATTTGTTTGAAAACTATTCTGACATATCATTACCGTGACAACTGCGCTCCGATTGGCTAGCCCGAGTTCGAAACAATTGACGGGTGTCATCAATGGGCGTCGTCAACTGTTTCACTTCAAATCGACCAGTTAACTGACGAAAATTGCAAAATCACATATTTAATATTTAATTACCAATGAAATGTGATTCCGTTTGTTTTGTAATTAGATGCTTTGCTGTTTTTCCCACACCACCGAATTGAACAGCACGGCATTGTTAGAGATATTATCTTTATTACAATAAATACAGAATATTTTTTGGAATATACGGAGACGTATACAGGTCAGTAGTTGGCCTGTCTATATTTCAGTGCAAACGAGAGTTGATATTTATAAGAGATGTATCGCTAACGTGTTACCAGGAATATACGGTCTTTATTTCGTCTCTATTTCCGGTTATATACTTGATGCTCAAAAAATACTTTTCGAATCGTCACTTTCATTGTAGAGGGTGCGGTGTGAGCCTCTAAAAGCAAGGCCGCCCAAGCAATTTTTAGAGTAAGTTATAACTCAAGTCCATTGGTTCCCTGCGGGCCATCAAGTAAGTGTACGATCAATAGACGTCACGTTGCTATTGAAAGGTAAAATGCGCTGGCGGATCACTAAGTGATTTGCGATGCCGAGAATGGGCATCCTTACTTTAAGGGTGTCACCACACTTATTAACCGTCTTGAGCCGGTTAAGAGTCCATACAACTTCAAATGCCTTTAATTGATCCCGCATAACAGTGAAAGTGTTGAATGAACCATTTTGGAAAAATATATATAGTAAAGTATATATCTACACTGTGTGTATAAGTTTTCTTTAAATAAAAAAACATAAGAAAACCGCTGTTCAATAGGTAGATAAAAAAATCTATTCTGAAATAAAGCCAGTGTCCCTGCTGCTCGACTTAAGCAAAGTGAACCGTATTAGTACGGGAATAATATAAATTCGAGCTGAGGTAGTATCGATTCTTAAAAAATCTTCAATAAACTAAACTACGTTGCGCAACGTCTCTTTAGAAATAGACATACATACAAGGTTTCATTCGATTTCGTGTCGATAAGTGTGGCAAAGGTTCAAGTTACAGATAAAAAATCAACACTGTTATTATCCTCAAAAGCGAAAGCTCACATTTCTGAAGAGAGATCATGTTTCTAATTACCTTTTACGTATTTGTTCGTAAAGTGTTTGGGATTGGTGTTCACTGCAATTCTTGGAAGCTTGCTGGCTTTCTTCTTTTCGCTTGGCGGTGGTGTAGATCTCTCTGAAAGGTTTCGAAAATAATTGAATGCTATCTAACGGGCAATATAATTTGTATTTGTAGTATTTTAGTTTCTATTTAAGCTTCCAGCAAACATCATGATAAAATTGCTCGACTTTGCCATAAACTTGGTAGCTATATGTGAAGTTTTGCATGTATCTCTTGTCTGCTGTTACCTTTAAGATATTTTAAATTTATAGTTTCAGTGAGGTAAGTGCCGGAACCAAAGAGCCATTCTGGACGATGAATAACTTTTGCATATACGAAATTATTTTTTACACCGGTGCGTTCCAGATTTTTTGTTGGAATTTTTTCCACTTAAATTTTCAAAATTTTTATATCCACTTGCGCTAACCTTAAGTACATGTCTTAAATGAATTCTTGAATTGATAAAACCCTTTTAACGTAATACATTGAGAGTGTCTCTTGCATTGCAAGCATCGGTTTAAGACATAAGTACTTATGGTTAGTGCAAGTGGACTTTTGACCATAAATTGTGGTTTAAAGTACAGAACAAGTTTCTTCAGTTTTGGCATCGACTTCAGTATTAAGTAGGTACTATAATCAAAAACTACTACTCACTAATTTTGTATAAATACCAATTAGAACTATGATTTTTTTACATTCGTATCCAATTTTTGTTTAGAATTAGTTTTCTTGACAATATTTTCAAAAAGTTTTTAGCAGCTATTGATAGGTGGAAATAATTTTAACAAATACGCATCATTTGTCTCAAATCTCTACTTAATATATATATATTTCTCTATTCAAATGCGTCAATTACAAACTCCCCTAGTTAGTTTAGACGATTCTGTTGCGTAATAACATTAGTTTCTTTAATCCTATCTATAGATTTTGAAAACTATAGCTTAACCTCATTTTATAAGTGACGAGTAGAACAAAAGTTTCGAAACGCTTTCAATCAAAAATTTCTTCTAATTATAGCAAGAATATGATCTTAAAATTCATTATCATCTATCACTAGTAATACAGGGTC
Source organism: Hyposmocoma kahamanoa (assembly GCF_003589595.1). Classification (NCBI taxonomy): domain Eukaryota; kingdom Metazoa; phylum Arthropoda; class Insecta; order Lepidoptera; family Cosmopterigidae; genus Hyposmocoma; species Hyposmocoma kahamanoa. The sequence continues at coordinate 21,956,228 of NW_020654748.1, forward strand.
CAAAGAACAATGGCAAAATCATAGTTAAAATAATTCGTTAGCGTCTTCAAATGCCTTCATTACAAGTTTAAACAAAATAAATTTATTAGGTTTTTCAAATTATAATAATAAATGTATCTAAGCCCGGAAATAAAATCATATTTAAAAGAAACTCCAATGACTAATTAGACTCGACCCGACTCTTAGTTTCTTAACGTTGAGCGGCATCTAGCCACCAAAAAAAGAATTTCAATACCTACGTACAGATATGGTCCACAATAAGTTAGTTCACGTAATATCAAATGTACTGATTCGACCGATTTGTAATAAACTAACTACTTCATTACAAAAAATGAAGTAATACCTTCTCCAAAAACAAAAACTAACCACAAAAGTTCCCGAAATCAGGGATAGATGGCACGTTTCACAAAAAATAATTTGTGTCCGAGTTACCAGTGCTATAGTCTGTGGTATGTATTAATTAACCCAGTTTTTTGTTATGGCTTAACTTCATGCATTTTGACCATACCAGTATAAAAAATAATTTCCTCTGAACTTTCGTCACGCCACAAACCCACGGTACCATTCAGTTTCTATTAACTCTGTATAAGGCTTCTGTAGTTTATTTTGATATAATCATACACCGAATATATTTTATTCAATTACGTAACACATAAACCTCCAGAACTTCAAACTGGAATATCTTTAATTCCAGGCTTCTCAGAATAGAAAACCCAAAACAAAATTTGTTCAGAAATTTCAACTCTTTATGACGCATACAAATTATGTCAACAAAAATTTATACGGGAGTTTGCCATTGTTCTTTACTTACATATATATTTATGATCGTACAAAAACAGGGTTCAAAATTATATATAAAGCATGATGTTCGTGATACAACAATGAACTGAAGCATCAAATTGAAGTGGTGACATTGCACCGCGTGACCCAAATTCGGAGTACGAGTGTTTACTATGCCATTTGAACTATCGCATTTCATATATAGATGTAGAACCATTCGCAGATCAGTTACATACAACTTGGAAGTGATGTTTAACCGTTTGATATCCATACTATTATCAATCCGTCAAATCATTCACTTTGAGACAATTGACGTCCATAATACATTACCTAGTTATTTAAGTATACGCAGATCAATAACATTTTACAAAACACAAATAAGTAGCAAACAAAAAAGAGCACCCATTAAACTAGAGTCGCGGGCTAGGCGGTCTTTTACATAAGCATGATCGGGTAGTCAATTCTAGCAGCTGCAACGGGAAGAAAATACTATGTGTTATCACGGATACGGCTTAATAATGAGGCAGCTCTCTTTCTGAGAATGGCTTGAAAGCCATCCGTGTGAGCTTCCGCGAAGATGCCGCTCTACAGCACCGTGGCAGCCCCAATAAAGCTCTAAAAGGGTTGTTGTACTGAAAATGCAATCATGAATAAGCTTGTCTTTAAGACTACTCTTTACCTGGTCTCTCTTAAGGACGACCTCAATTTTGTTCATGGTAAGCATTGACTTACAATTATATGGACGTCGGGTCCGCGCTAAAAAGTGTCCGAACTTATAGGGCGTTAAAATCGTATACAGAGCGTCATTCACGCTTTAGTCTTCGTTTGTTCGACTGACCGCGAAGCAAGCAAAATTAGACAGTACTGCGATGACATTACAATTTAAATTCAACGTTTTAGCTTTTTCATATTCCTTTACATGTCACTACGTTTAAATAGGTTGACTTGGGACATTTTTTTCGTGGTTTTTGTATTAGACCCGTCGTCCATTTATTTGTTAAGTCAATGATGGTAAGTAACAAAAGGATTTGACTATATTTATACAGTGACATTAAAAAAAATTGTACCTCGAAAAAAATGTGCACGCTCAATGTTAAATAAACTTGTAATATGTCTTTACACCTATATCCCTGGGAGTATGTAAGCAAAACATAGGGGATCTCCACTTGTTACGACAGCAAAATTTGTGGTTGCATCCTTTTAAACACACCCGCCTAATTCAGGCTTATTCATGGACTTCTCAAAATAACATATTTCGGTACAACTAAGTAACACTTTCTATTGTGGTGAAGAATACGAAAACCCCACCCCAGACTGAGCAATATAAGAAAATTATAAACAAACCGACGCCGCTAAATGGCGTAAACTCTTTTTGCGAGATTTCTACTTCAGAATGTCAAGATTTACGCTGCATTATTAACTCCTGCCGTCCTACCGTACCTTTTAAACGGACTCATAGTCGACTCTGTAGTTTTGTCAACAATCTTGTTTTTTATATTTTTTAAAGTTGATTCATATAAAAATTCTTCTGTTTTTTGTACATAAAACAATTTTTGAATAAGACTCTCTCGTTGTATTAAAAAATTATGGATGTAAAGTTTTGTTTATTATGTTTTGCGTGAACAATCAATGAAACATTTACTTTTTTTCTTTCAATTGAGCTATAGACCGAGACAGCAGATCTCACTACTTTCTCTATTTCTTTTTCTGGGATGTGCAATAAGCACGATCCTTGTATTGGTGTAAATGGCTTTTTACACATCAGTGTCAGCTGTGAGAAACTTATGAAGTTCTTCACTCAGCCACGTAAGTACTTTTTCAACAATCATGGTAATATCAAACGCTACTAAAATATTTGAGATTCTGTTTAATGTTATATATGGACACGAAAATCCCGCACATGCAAAAATTAATTGTTTTGAGAATGGCCGTTATAAAATTACATATATCGATACCAGAAGTAGCAATGAACGTAAGGGACATTTAGTCGAAAATGAGTTACATATACCATTGGATTCGGAAGTTCCCGCTCTATCGATTGGTATTATTAAAATCTAGGAACGCGTGGTTTAAAATATAGCATGTCTCTTATATTAAAAAGCATTAAAAAAGATGTTTAGTTGTGCCTTACGTTACTGGTGTGTAAACCGTCGAGCATAGTGCAAGCAGGAAGAGAAATAGAAAATTATACGTAATTCTATTGTAAGCGATCCTTTACAATAGAACTAAACATCTTTTTTTAATGTAAGGGACGTGCTATATTTTAAACCACTAGACATTCCTAAAGAAGAGGAAATTCTAAGAAACTTTGCTCTAGACACAATCAAAATTGGAGTGTGACATAACCCTATCGCATAACCCTACCACTTTTTCTACATTAAAAGGAAACAACTTATTTTTGAGTTCTCTTTTAAAATGTTGTCTAAAAGCACTTACAAGGTTTCGTAATGAAGCAGCCGATTTGTTCATAGCCATATTTTAACGTTTTGGATACGTTATTAATTATTATTCAAACAGACTTAAAAAAGAATCTTACCAGCTGGTGCAGACTTGTTACGTTCCGAGTTGACGATTGTTTTTTTCGGTTCAACAGGATACAAATCGAGTTCTCTTCTAAGGCCTGTTTGTTCCATTCCTGCCATTTGATAAAAAAATTGGACTTGAAAATCAGGTTTAACCAGTCATTGTCATTGCTTGGTGCTCTTTTTTTACATCAGAAATGTTCAGATTGATTCAGTGAACAGTTTAGAGCTATAGAACAATCAAATTAGGACCTGGTTGTTGTTCGTGTCTGCTAAGGAACTTTTTGGCTATACAGCGGCTACACCATGAGCGCCGATTGTTGGAAGAATGCCACGCGAAACCCAGCTCTAAAATTTTTAATAAATTTTCTGAAAAAGCAATAAAGTAATTCAAAGTCATTGTTTATGGGGCATTATCTCCTATGTGCCTGTTTGAATGGATCTTGGCCTATTTTTTGTATTCCAGATTTAGAGAGTCAGTATGATCCTATTAGAAAAAAATATAATTTAAATTTGTCGATGTGACCAAATTGTCGGGGTCACAGTAGTGAATAGCGGACTTTACGCGATAGAGTGTATCGCGCTTGATACAGTAATCGTACGCGATTGAGCGCACGTGTAAAGATGTTGGAAGGAAAACGGAAAGACCGAGCGCACTCCAACACGCGCCAGTTTCATGCGGTCTATGCACTATTAGACTTTAGACGGACGCTCTTTCTGTTGTAACAAAAACGAACACGAGCAATCATGCGTGAAAGAACGTTTGTTTAAAAAACTTCTAACAGGTAATCGCGCACGATTGCGCATGCAAGGTTCCCGCGTGTAAAAGGAGCTATTGGTATAGTTCTACACGCGTCAAATGCAGGTTACAATCTTCACACCGTTTTCGAAGAGATCTTTTAAATATTCGCGGCACGCACGTTTCTGCATGATGCCAATACAGTAACTATTCGCACGAATAAGTTTCTTTTCACAACAGATTGTCGACAGAACACATCGTCAAGTGGAGTTAAAAATTGTCTACACATATTATAGTGTTGGATTATATAATATTATTACTAGTATAAGGCTTGTTACTTACTGAAAAGAGATACCAGGAGTTTTGGCTATTCTCCCAGACGTTGTCTCTGTACAAGGAATATCACGTTGAGATTATATTCTAAATATTGATTCAATCTGATGACGATTTTCTCGGAAACAACAATAAACAGACGGTCACTTTTTGCTTTCTACAATGTAATCGTTTAACTGATTGTCTTAATAAGTGTTTAAATCGAGCACATTCAATATTATCATAGGACTTCTATGACACCGAATGCTGTATTTAAAAGAGAGGAAGTAGCTTAGTGTTCTTTTCTCAGTCAGTATAAGTTTCCCAATATACGAATCAATACTCCACGTGACAATTTCGTCGTTATCAATGCCGAATTCTTTTGGCACTGTAGAATGCTAATACCATTTAGGTGATTTCCCAACTTCAACAGGATCCGTTCTTTGAAATTAAAGCTGGTGTATTAGTCATTGTGTTAAAATATCAAATACTTACTCCTTATTAATAAATGTGCCCTGATCTACATTGCGGTCTATAATAAAATAAAAAGAGAACAAAGGTTTTTGTGGATATGCTATGTATTTTACGTTGTAATTTTGTGCTCAAACAGAAAAATTTACATTATGACTATTAATTTGAAGCTAATGTAAGGCGCTACAAGAAATGTCATTTTATTCTGTCATTATAATGCCAGAATTTTTCCTTTACCGAAAAAAGTTTCTTTAAATTCATGTAATATCGCGATCTTGTGTAGGAACGAGATTTTCTTCTGCTATCATGGCGTTGGCAAAATTTTCGGCTTCTATGGCCTTTTGTTCAGCTTGAATTTGCTCTAGTTTCTTTATCAAGTCTTCCTGTACGCTGTCCACTATTTCTTTTAGATTTTTGGCTGAAACAAAGTGATTTAAAGTTGAGATACGCATTTAGTTTTACACAGAATTCTCATTATTTCTTAAGGTATAAATATCTACCTGTCTTTTGATTGAACTCTTCAGCTATCAAAGATATTTTTTTTAGCGTTCCAACATGTTTGAAAATTTCTTCAGCTACGTCGAAATCGCCTCCAGTATTCACGGCTGCGTCTTCTGTTTCCACAAAGATTTTTGGATGTATTGGACTTGGCAGCGGTTCGAATGCGTCCATTGGTACCGGCATCCTTTGTAGTTTAGTCATCATTTTGCGATTTTCTTCAAATGCTGATAATGTGGCATTATTTGATTTTAATTTTATTTCCACTGCATCGCTTGAAATCAGCTCGGGTGCCAAGGAGTGAAGTGTTTCCATTTTCATGGGAGATTCTTTCTGCTCCGGCGACTTTTTGGAAAATGTGAATAACATATTGGTGAGACTTGCAATTATCATTTCTGGAATACACAAAGGAAATGTTCTGAAACCCAAATTGTTTAAATGCATGTCGTCCAGATTATAACGTCGATCAGAAAAAAATATTCGAAAACAATGATTATATTGAGGCAGACTACATGACTATTGGAGGAGACCAGCAATTTACATGGGCTGAAAGAAAATGTAAAATGATTCTTACGGACTACGTCATTCGAACTATTAGTGTCCGATTCCTCTTCCTCCTGCTTTTTTCGAGACGAAAATTTCCGCGTGAGGTCTGCCAGAAACATTGAGCACGTTGGACCTGGAATGTTATTACTGTTATCGTATTTCCGGTGTGCATGTGACCCGAACTCATTTAACGGTAGAATAAATAGACATCGTCTTTGTCAGCTTGACTAAACACTTAAAAACGACAATATTTATTTGTTTGTCGCAATTTCAAATTCATAACTTACCATCACTAGTTTTACGTTTCTTAGGAGTTTTCGGCTTGAGCAACGTCGATTTTTTGTTTTTTGCTTTATGCCTAACTGTCGGCTTAGTTTCCATTGTTCCCTAAAACGCAGCAGATGTTATAGGTGATAATTATCTAATTTAAGGGATATAATAACAATGTGAAAGATAATAACACCAATTGTCTGGTCTTAAACTAGGGAATTCCCTATATTATAAGTACTAGGGCAAAGGAATTCATTCCGGGGCACTATCTGGAACACTCGTATTAGAATCAATCGAAAAGATCATTTCTGAAATCGGTCCTATCAGGAGTCGAACGCTGGATGATGATGCTTCATCTAGTGCCCACAGTTGAAATCTTTGGGCCAGCATGGTTGTCAAATATAAATAAGTCGTCTTCCTCAGAAATGGCGTCTCTATGACAAATATTAAATTATGCCATCAAAAAACATATGTGGCTGAATATTTAGCCGTAAAAAGTTCAAAGTAAGCTATCTGCTCGTAATAATAAAAGGCTAAAGATGAAAAGGATAATAAATGTACTAACAATATGGTATTATTACATAAAATCAAAGCCTCTTTTATTACTATTGGCAACGAGATAATAAATAGAACAAGGTTACATAATATGTGAATCAGTTCTGGAACCTGTAGTAAACAAGGAAGGAAATAAAACTTATGCATAGCGTTTGCTGGGATGTTCACAATTCTTGGGATCGGATCAATATAGTGATTCTTGACAGGGTTAGATACGAAAACAACAGAAGCGCAAATACTTCTTTTTAAATATAGACAAAAAGCAAACATTGGTGAAAAACTAAATTAAGGTCAGTGAATTTGATCTGAAAAATTAAGAATTCCCTGTACTATGAGAACCAGAGCAAATGGGATTCACTCAGCGGCACTATCCAGAATATCCAGGTCAGAACCAATTTACATAAGTTCATTTCTCAAATTGGTCCTACCGAGAATTGAATCTGGTCCCTCCACATCCAGTGTCCACAATGCAAACCATTGGGCCACTGAGCTTGTCGAATTATATGAATAAAAACTTATTTAGAAAGACGTGTGAATTATGCATAGTAATGGTAATGGCTAAAAATGGTAAAAAATATCTTTAATAACTTTTTCGTTACAAGAGTTAATGCCTCTAAATTGTAATATTCCATTAGCAACAAATTAAGCTATAAAACTGTCTCTTATTAAATAGAAACTTTAAACACTAAGTATATGAATGATATGGAGAACAATTTAAAAAAATATATTTGGATGGATTGTATACCTTTTGTTGTAGCCAACCGTACTTCATGCAGTCCAGGAAAGCATAAAATCTGCACAGGCATTAAAACAGAAGATTTGTGATGAAAAAAAAGAAGAGAATTCACTTAGTTCCACAGAAGAAAAGTTCTTTTAAGAAACATAATATGATTTTTTAAGAAATCCGCAGTTCCACAGGGAGTACTAGAACACAGAATATGTAATAAAACGAAAACAATCTTCTAAATAAAAACCGGAAGTCCCGACGCGGGACTTCCGTGGATAAAAACGTAAATTATATATTCAATTAAACAATCAATTTGGACAACTCGGACGATAAAATTGACAACAACTTGTTTACATGTCTAAATAATTTTCATAATCTTTAGTCTGCATGACAATTATCAAAGGATAATTGATGAAAAATGTTTATACGAACATAGACCCTCTCCTTTATCAATTAAAATTGCATTTAACATACATTTGTAACTTAGATATTTTTGTACATTTATTATTCAAAACAAAAATAATTAAAAGTGGTTTATAAATCTTACCAGTGTAATATCTTTGCTTACCAGCTATTGCTTTATACTGCTGGAATCCCTATAACGCAACTTGTTGCGCCGAAATGGTATTTGAATTTAACTCGCAAAACTTAGATACTTTCATTTTTTAATCGTATTAGCAATGGTTTGATTGAATCAACATTTGCTTCCTTATTCCATCCCTTTCCTGCACTTACCTTACTCGCACGCAAGAGAGAGACAACGTCACCCAGCTGGTGACACCTAGCGGACGAAGAAGAAAATATTCGCTTCCGCCCCTGTTGAAATTTCGCGCGACGAGTGCAAGTTTGTTTGTTGTGAGAAATCACAGTGAAAACATACTAAACTGAAAACTATAGTGAACATACTTTTTGATATACTTGTAATATCAAAAATCGCTTCCTGGGCCAGGCAAGGAGCGGAGATCGCTCAACTCACCGGCAGAAAGGCAACACACGGTTGGTTACAATAGGTATTGTGCTACCAGCTTACCCACTCTTACTTGTTCCAATCAATCATACATATTTATTCATATACGTACAGTCCACAAATCGAAGAAAGGCATCATTTGCATTCACTGCATGGTTGGCCGGTTTGGGTTACTCGGTAACTAAAATCGCGCCACCAGCTACAATACCTATGTGACGGCTTTATACGTAGTATTGGTTTATAAACACGCCCTTTCCCGATGAGGCAGGACTGACAGGACAAGAGGAGAGTAATGGATCTTCACACTTACTTTGCAAGCCATGGCCGGGAAGAAGGCGCATGGTCCATAAATGAGAAACTTTCCGTGTTCGTTTTTTGCAAGTAATGCAAACATTTCCGAGCACGTTTGCGAACTAACTATTTTATTTTAATCTCGTTGCCTTTTGCCTTTGCCTAATATTCAACTGCTATAACAATTTCTCCTATTAAGACATCGCTTGTTCATCATGGCATCGATGTCTAAAATATCATCGATATTTTAAAGAATTCAAACGCGAAATTTGGAAAGTTGAAATTACAGGCTAAATTCACGGCAAAGATGACTCTGCACTATAACTTACAACTCGTTTCTGAAATAAGTTTGAAGGGATCATACCTAAGGAAACAACAACTACTGAATTATTTAACAATATAATTGATTTCATTATTTTATTTTATTTTAAACAATGGATCAGCAATTGCAACAGGGATATCTGAAACAAAGGAAAAATAGCTCTTAGTATTGATAATCATAGATTGCATTCTTTATCTCATGACTTGGGATCGGCGCAGTAAGTTTCGATAAATTTAGACAGGTTTTCTTTTTGATACAAAATGACGGGACGAACAAGTTGTGTGTGTGATTGCAAGCGACACGCCTGTCCATAATAGTTGCAGTGCCACTCAGAGCTTCAAATCCATGTGAAGGGCACTGCCACTGCGCCTGGCACTCTGAGACATAAGTTGACAAGACCCATTTGCCTGTAATTTGGCCAACACCCCTTACCCTTCCAAACCGGACCACAGTAATGCTGACATTACTGCTTGGCGGCAGAAATAGGTAAGGTGGCAGTACTTCCCTGGACGAACTCTTTCACAAGGAGCTCTACTGCTGCTAAATCTACTATCTCGGTATCTTGAGACTCAAATTATAAAAAAGCCGTTTCAGCGATGATGCCTATCTACATTTTTTTATTAACTTATTGTTTCCCAGTGCCCTACTCAAACCCATCAAGATTGTCCCGCTAATGCCTTCTCGGCCATCCCCGCCGTCGCCTTCCATCCCCGGGCACCCAAGGAGTGACGACGTTCGCCCATTTCTCGGATTGCATTTACATACTTATTCTTAATGTTATTAAGAAATTATATATATGGAAATGCTAATAATATGCTCCGGAATCTTATTGTAAAAACATAAAAACGTAGTTCCCCATAAAAGAATCGTGTACGTTAGTTAAACGAAATTGTGGTACCATGAGTTTGGACTTAGTTCTAAGGTTATATTATAGTATAGATATCTTCTTTCTTAATATCATATGTGAATGCACAAATGGACAAAAAACTTACGACGACTTGAATAGATTGTATATCATTTCGAAAGGGAGTATTTGTTCATAACTTTTCCACTGGACTGCTGACAGGTTTCTGAAAACAGAAAACAAACGGACTGTAAAAAGAATTAGTAATAAACGATGGATTCATTCTCAGCGAGTTAAAAGTAATTTCATGTCACAAAATTAAAAATTATTTAAAATTTACTATTTTTTAATAATATCTTGAATTAATAAACATAGAAAGTGAAAGTCAAATAATCCTTAGTTCATAATTAAGCATATAACATTTGAGATTGCCAAATTTATTAAACTCTGATGCTCATGCGTAAGGCAGATTCCCCTGAGAAGAATGAGTAAGAAGCTCTAGGCGTTGCTCTTTATAAATAAACATTTGTTCATATTTATGATTTAGGGCATTTCTCCAAAGCCGCAATTTTCTGTGTCCATGCTCTCACATAAACATCACTTATTTATCAAAACAAAAATGTACAAAAAAGTATATGATATAGGTCGGAAGCTAACTGGAGAGCACAAAATAAATCTTCCCAATAAACCTTTCGGACCTAATGGAAAAAATTCGAAATGCCTAAAACCTGACAACAGTGGCGTGTCCCGAATGCAGAATCCAACACATATTGTCATTTTTGTCAAAATTGAAACCATCATCATTCCATCATCACTCCCTGCCCGATCGCGGCAGCGGACACGTGTTCTCGTTATATTTGAACCGTTTATCAGTTACCAAAAATCTCTTGTGTCACAAACGTTTTAAACATTTTAAAGGTCACAAATATGAATAAAACGGGAAACTGGATTTATTACCACTATTTCTTTACCCTTTTGAATTTTGAACTTTAAACTTAATAGGCAAGAGTATGGAGGTTGCGGAGGCTAATACTTCTACTCTCTCTACAACATTATAGCGCTTTTCAAATACGAAATTCGATGGATTTGGTCCAGGTCGATTTTTTAATTCGGTGTGTAGGATATTTTCAAAAACTAAATTTTATGGTTGTCCGTAATATTCTTTACAATATATGTGTTGTTACGACTAAAATATATAAACAATTTATTGGTTTTACAAGTATGTCGTTTACGAGTAATATAAAAAAATATTTTCTAAATCCCGGGGCCTTGGATTCGGTGGATTTTGTGCCACCGAATTCAGAAAAGCTTCCACCGAAGTCGAAAAAAAACCATCGAAGCCATATTTTCTTGGAAAAGAATTTTACACATTTTGTCATATAAATATTTAGTTAATATTATTGATTTTAAAAATTTTATATTAGTACTTGCTTCCCACTGAAAATGAGTAAGGAAAATCAAAACAAAAAGAAAAATTGGAAATCAAGAAGATGAAGGAACGTACTAGAAAAGCAAAGATAAAAAACGATCTAATTATATATGAAAGGTTTAGAAAAAGAAAGACAGAAGTATGTGAAGAAAAAGCGGAAAGAAAGATTTTGAAGTCGCATGAATTACCTTAATGAAAAATATGAATCGCGCAAGTTCCAAAAAATTTATTACTTTTGTAGCTACAGTATACGTTCTAAAATTTTTTTTAAAAGAGATACGGAAATACTTTATGTGATTGAAAAAAGGCTGACAGTCAAGGTGAACACTGATTTTAATTAGTAGTCATAAGGAGAAATTTATTTGCGTAGTTCTGATCGATTTACAAATAATTTTTAGTTTTTAAAGCTTGTTAGTTATGTTAGTAAATTTTTATGTAAATTGATTGAATATTTTTATTGCCTTTTTCACAACATTTGTACAAAAATGATGCCTTTTGTTAAATTAGCCTGATTTCGGTGGTAGCTGAATTCGGTGGATCAAATATGTCATTAACCGTTAATAATCTAGTTGCCCAATTGACGAAATCTTTGTAAGTTTGAATTCTTTTTCCTTCGTGCTTAATGTTTTTCCTGAAATTAAGAGTATAAATTCGACCACCGAAGTCAGAAAACTTTGTCCTTATAGGAGAAATGCCATTTACAACATTTATTTCAAACATTATAAATCGAGACCGTCTGTCTGTAAAAGCTTAACGGGTCATTACCACGGATTTTTCTCATCCAAGTACGCACAAGCTGTACAATACCCTTTGGTATACATTTTTTTGTTTCACTATAGACAGAGAACAAAAAGTAACGAGAACGGGTACTCTCCGCCCCTCCCTAGTTTTAAATACCGCACCACGCCCCGCACATTGACTGTCACATTGACTGAACGACAACGAGACTGTCGGCAAGCAGCTTTCGCGCTAAGACGGCTTTGATATTTGAATTAGTTTTCATTTATTCATTACGAAACGTGCGTTAATATATAACATCATTTTACGTTACTATTTATAATGGTCGTAAATTCTGCTGGGTACGGCTGTTTATATTCATCGAAATTGGATAAAGAGAGGAGTTTCTTTCGTTTTCTGAAAGATGAAACGAAGTAAGTAAAAAAACTTATGTGTGAGACTCATTCAGTTATTGTTTTCTTTAGTGCAGAGTAATATATAATACAGATTTATTATATCAATATAATAAGACGTCATAACTTCGTGAGCTAGTAGACAAGGGCTGTCGAATTTTCAATTTGTATTGCTGTAAATATTAAGTAGTGAATATACCTAATTATTAACTAGGTAATGATAAACTTGGACACGCAATTTTAAATACTTTGGTTACCTAATTTAAAGATACCTGTCCAAAATATAAATTTTAAACGCTTTTAATATATTTTTTTTTTAATAAATCTTCATTATTATTCTAGTTACCGAATTAATGAAAAATATAATATTATATCGATATAAATACATAATGAACATGTGTAATTATTATGATTCTATTAATAGAATTATAGATAACAGATTCGCGTTAGAATTTTTGACCACGTAACGTAATAGTACGGGCAAGTGATGGGTAACCCTGCCACTTCACGCACACGTTTGCGTGTGTGCAGATAGCGCTGTGCTGTATGTTGTAGTAGTAGGTAAATAACTTTGGACCTTTGCATGGAGTGTCCGCGGTGTGCTATAGATTTAAAGTTTGTGCATGACCAATTTAATTAACTTAAAATTAAATTTAAAAAATAGAACCGTACACATTGCCCCTTAAACGAATTCATGACTTTCTGAAGATGATTGTCAGAACAGCAAGTTTATTTTTGTATCTCGTATTAGTGTTACGTCTAACATTTTCATAAATGTACTACATCGAGATGTACTGTGACGCTAGTGTAAGAATAAACTTATCTTTCGAAGACACTCTGCAGGACAAATATTCTATTAACGTCGACGGCGTTATCCCAAAGCAAAATGCCGTATGTCATTGACTGTGAAAGTAGCTGAAGTAAACCAAATCTTACATTTATACATGTTCCTGTATTAACGGTGATTCCATCATACAGCATACATAGTTCCTTGTCACCGACTATTCCTGTCAAATAGATTTGAGGAGTAACCAATAATCCCCGACATCAGCGAAAGAAGTTTCCTTGTCTGCCTGTCGTCACTTAATTTCGCACCTGACTGTGCAAAACTAAGTGAAATCCATACGCGACTCACTATTGGAACAGGACCCTCATCTATTAAGATGGGGTTTCCGTTGCAGAGATCCTTATGGCATATGATTATCATTAACCCATTTATACGACCCATTGCTGGACACAGGTTTCCTCCCAGGCGAAGGTTTTTTAGGTCATAGTCCCAGACGCTGATCTAACGCGGGCTGGGGACTGTATATGTTTCACAAAGGTGGTGAACCTTTTTCGAAGCGGAGGTTTCATCACGATGTATTCTTTCACCTAAAAGGGCATGGTAAATTTCATATTAAATTCTCAAACAGGATTTCCAAACGTCGAGTACATAACCCGAAATAGAGATAAAATAAGGGCCATCCATCCATGGCATCTCATCAGGTAAATGGGCCTTATGTCACTTTTAAATATCAACTCTCGTTAGCACTGAAATCACAAATTAGAAAGCTGAAATAGTACAGCGCCAACAACTGACCTGTGTGTAGGTCTTCGTATATTCCAAAAATATTCTGTATTTATTATAATAAAGATAATATCTCTAATTATGAGGGGGGCTGTTCCATTCGGTGGTGTGGGAAAAACAGCAAAACATTTAATTACAAAACAAACGGAATCACATTTCATCGGTCATTACATTACATATTAAATATGTAATTTTTCAGTTTTCGTCCATTATAGCAAAGCTCAAGTTAAACTGGTCAATTTGAAATGAAACAATTGACGACACCCGTCAATTATTTCGAATTCGGGCTGGCCAATCGGAGCGCAGTTGTCACCGTAATGATATGGCAGAATAGTTTTGAAACAAATTAAATAACATTTCGTCTCTATTGTTGGTTATAAACTGGATGATTCCGAAAAACTCGGAAGCTGCGAGCCCGGATTCAAACCTGTCACTTAGTAAATGTAGACGCTTAGTGACATGAAACCATCGGGAGTGCCCTACCCTTAAAGAATAATAAAAAAAGACCAAATTCAAGTCACCAATTTATTTTCTTTTCAAATGAAGACAAATTTCCAGGCTGAGGACTACGACCCTAGTAATTAGACAAAAATGGCAATCGAAGCTGTCATTCTACAGTGATTTTTGTTCAAGAATCTGATGACGTAAAGCAATATTGTTGGAATCTGAATTTTCTAGGATAGGAAGTAGTAATCATTGGTAAAGATGGTATCCATAAAAATCTCGTTTACCATATCGATTTTGCTAGTGTATCTTATAAATCATATGCACTTATATTGTCCAAATACAACAGTAAAAAGAAACAATAGAAACTTACACTAATTTATGTACTTCCAGCGACTTTTTTTAGTCTGTACAGATCCGGCCAACATCAATGTCGTCAATGACATTTTAAAATTTATAATAGCGTACCAAATGAGATAAAAAATCAAGAAAAGATATCGACATTTACTGCCTATCCGATGGTAACCGTTCGGCCACGGAGCCACTAAATGTTATTTAACTTTATGTTATAAGAAAATAATAATTATTAACCATTTGTAGAGATATTTATATGTGTAATTAATAATTTATAATGCTCAGTGTGGTGTCACATGTGTGACTACTGTTTTATATTTTATAACATCTTATGTGAAACCATGTGGCAAGCAATAAAGATATGAATATGAGTATGAGTATGAATACGAACATGAATATGAATAATTTGTAAATATAAAATAATCAGTTTTCGAGCTTCAGCTTTTTTTAATATGAAACTGTTTTCAATTTTACTAGCATTTGACAAAGACATATATTTGAGGATATAGCGATTCTTTGTTGGTTTAGTCATTTTTACTGGCCGTACTTTTTGTCGTTAAGAGTCGATAGTACCTCAGGCCGAATTTAAATTATTCCCGTACTAATACGATTCATTTTGTTTAGGTCGAGCGGCAGAACACTGGCTTTATATCAGAATTTATTTTTTTTACATGACTTTATATCAAAATGTATTTTTTTACATGACTTTATATCAAAATTTATTTTTTTACATGACTTTATATCAAAATTTATTTTTTTACCAACGAAATTAAAGCCTTTTGAAAATTGTATATCGTATAGTATGTGTTCAATTTACTTCAGTTAATATAATAAAATATCATTGCTACAAGTAAAGTGCGTGAATACAGCGGTTTTCTAATGAAATTTCAAGGTAAGTTAGTGTTTTTTTTTTCACTATGGAATTTTACTATGGATATTTTCCAAAGTGATTGATTTAACACTCTCACTGTTACGCGGAATCAACCAAAGCCATTTGAGATAAAAAAGACTCTTTTAAATTTATTTTTTTATGCTTTAGAGTCAATCGACAAACAACGGTGTTTATCTCACCAAAGCGGAAAGTATGCTGAATATTGTAATCTTTATATCAAACATGTCCCTTTGATGAAACTGAATTGTTAGCCTTTGAGGCAAAGGATCAGTTAATAGGGTGCTAGGACCTACCGTTCTACGTAGTTTCGACCACTAAAATCACAATACACCAGGGCTGAGTTTGGTGCCTGCTATAAGTAAGGAATAACAGTAGTAATAACCTAGTTGGTTTGACCTACCGCTTCTCAAGAAGATGGTGTTGGGTTCAAACCCGGGCTTGCACCTCTGTCTTTTACGGAATTTATGTGTGAAATCAATTTAAATTTACCGTGAGCTATAATTATTAAGAATTAGAAGTTAGAAGACTTCGGTTCGAATCTGGCCGGATCGAATTTTTTCTAAGTGTTCGATCTTTGTAATAATTATAACAAACTAGTGGCGTAATTTCACAAAAAATAGTTGAATATCATCATGAAACAGCCTGATATTCAATAAAAACACTTGATTTCGGTGAATAGCGACAGCCAGGGCTGGTAGTTGTAAAGGTGCTTGCTAAGGTCTCAGATTACAAAACGATAGACAGATGGAGCATACACAACAAACGAAGTGAAGCAGCTTTTCATTTAATGTGTGCGTGATGACTAGGAAGGACACTGTAGAGACAAGCGCATCTGTGTGCGTGTAATATTGCCACATGTTGTTAAAAACTCCCAAATTATTTTTCTGTTGCACAATACTAATGTCACAAACTGGAAATGTTATTTTGCAATGTGATTGCAAAAAACTTAAGTGGTATTTGGATACAAAATAATAAATAAAGTATATGCAAAATAAGTCAATATTTATTTCTTTTATAGATTAAAATCACACAAAGGAAAAAATATATTAAAATTGAAAAACATTAATAATTCGAAATTTTTTTATTACATTTACGTTACATAATATTTTAATAACCTTTATTTTGTACTAATTTGTTATAATATTGCCTATTAGTTTCCAATTAGGTTATGTAGCGCAATCGCACCATCAAATAATTTTTAATTACAATTTTTATTACATTAACTTTGTGATCAATCCCGTACCATTGATGATCGTGTTCTAATTTCACAAAAATTTTTTGCTTCCCAATAAATCTCTTTACTACTTGTAAAGTTATGTACATATAATCATTTTTTGATTTTATTCAAAGGTTTTCTTTTAAAATTTGTCGTATTACAATTTCTGTCGATGCACAAACGTTGTAAGTGTCAGCGGAAGTAAAAATTAAATCGCCTTTGTCCTTCAAGCTAATCAATTTGTGAAAATCTCGTCTTTCAGTAGACACCAAATTTTAATGTGTCAAGCAGGGTTCACATTTGATAGCTTTTCTAACGTACCGTATGACACATCCAGCAATATATCCAACTATTACTTTTCTCATATCACTGAAAATAGGCACATCTAAGTACTGTGCTAAATTGTTGACATCCGCGTGCAAGTCCTATAAAAAATGGAAAGAAACATTGGATCATCCTGTATACGCACGCGTTATTTAATTATATAAAAGTACAAGTTATCGATGCTCCTGACTCATGACCTTGTATACCTGACCCATGCATATTTACCTAATTTAAGGGAATCCATTTCGATGCAAAACTGGCAACATATACGAATATTTGTCGAAGTTTTGTGTTCCGAATGAATCTCAAAAAATATCGGGTAAATAAATTACCTATGAAATGATATTCCATCTTTTTTTTGATATTGGGAACAACTTTTACAGTATTTAAACACACAAAACTGACACGAGACTATATACTGACCTGAGATTGTATTCGCTTTTGATTCAGTATTTGCTTTGGTGGCTTCATCCTTGTGTTCGGCGCGCTCCATCTGCCTATATTTTGTAATCTGAGACTAAGGTGCTTAGTAGGTGACGAAATATTTTCATAGATTTCTCATAGATGGCGCTACGGCTAAAAAGTCGTTAAAAACCAGATACAAAGATCCGACAACAAGCACATAGAAAAATTCGTGAGGTCCGCTGGTTTGTTCCATTGCTTAGTTATATAGGCATAGCGTCTGGCAGGGTTTGATAAAAGACATCGGTTCGAAAACAAAAATTTGTATCAATAATTATAACAAACTAGAGGAATAGTTTCACAAAAAATAATTGAATATGATGAAGGTGAAACTTTCTGATATTCAATAAAAGCGCTTATTTATCTCTTGGGAATATTGTTTACTTACCAATGGCTCTAATAAAAGACTGATTATCTCTAATAAACAAAAAAATTGTATAAAACTTTTCTTGGTACAAACATTTCCTTTTAATATTATACTTCATTTTATGATGATGTTTTACTAAACACCATACTAAGAAGGCCATTGAACTTCCGACTCGTAGATAATACGTGCTCCACTATTTGGCGCGGATATAGGAAGATTAAATAAATAAATTCAGACGGTACTTGCATCAAAAGTCACAACTTTCAATGTAAGATCAATTTAAACTCGATAGTCTCAAATTGCTTGTTTATAGTACCGATTGTACCAAGTAGGTAATAATGTGTTGCTGGAAAAAACAGCTCGCAATATTTTACGGTTTGTCCGGGGATCAGCGACCGCTATTATCGCAATGGATCGAATGACGCAGAAACTTTCGCTCCGTCGAACCTAGTACGATAAACGGCCACCTGTTTATAGATTGGGTATACCATAGCAGAGGTCTATAACCACAGACCTAACCAGAAATTGAGACGATTCATTTAATTTGTTTTAAAACTATTCTGCCAAATCATGTCGGTGACAACTGCGTTCCGATTGGCCAGCCCGAATTCGGAACAATATTATGTTTATTACAATAAATACAGAATATTTTTGGAATATACGGATACGTACATTGTTGGCGCTGTATTATTTCAGTTTTCTAGTTTGTGATTTCAGCGCAAGCGAGAGTTGATATTTAAAAGTGATATAACTACCATTTACCTGATGAGTTACCAGGGATAGATGTCCCTTGTTTCGTCTCTATTTCTGGTTATATACACGATGTTACATCATAAGATATATAAATCAAAATATCGTGTAATGAAAGCAATACTGCACCAGCCGAGCCTCCTCACACGATGACAAGGCTTGGGTTGTAGTTACGGAACTTCACACGCATCATTACATTGCTTTGCAGATGTGTGCAGGTCTCCTCAAAACATTATTACCTACTTGGTACAATCGGTACTATAAACAAGCAATTGAGACTATTGAGTTTAAATTGATCTTACATTGAAAGTTGTAACTTTTGATGCAAGTACCGTCTCAATTTATTTATTTAATCTTCCTATATCCGCGCCGAATAGTGGAGCACATATTATCTACGAGTCGGAAGTTCGAAGGCCATATTAGTATGGTGTTTAGTGAAACATCATCGTAAAATGAAGTATAATATTAAAAGGAAATGTTTGTACCAAGAAAAGTTTTATAATTTTTTTTTATTAGAGATAATCAGTCTTTTATTACAGCCATTGGTAAGTAATAATATTCCCAAGAGCCTTATAAACTTGAACAATAATATATATTTTATAGTATCAAAGTAAAAAAAACTGTCATCGATGGAGAATTTTATTCCACTTAATTTGACTATTTTTGCCGAGGTAGTAGACTAGGAACTTCTCCTCACTTTCAGAACTATCTCCTGATTTTTGTCATTTCTTACTTGCTGCACTTCTCTATGATCCTCAAGGTCACTGTTATTTTTGCCCTCATAGTTGGAATCAGAGTCATCATCTTCCAAAAACCTTCTCATGCGTTCCTCATACATATTGGGGTTATAAAATATAACCCGCGTCGATCTAAGGGACCGATCGGTGTTGTGTAGGGCTACACGTGTTGTATGCACATATACTCCTATTACACTAAATTGAAGTTAGCCACGAACCATGCAGCTAGAAATGAGCCCAAAGCAGCAACGTTTTCCGTATCAAAAAAAAAACACGGCAAACGATAAACGTCTGTCTGAGAGACCAACGCGCGGGTTTACGAAGGTTAATGAATTTCTGGAGTTAACAGCAGCAAAAATCCATGAAAATTTCAAGAAATTTAAACATAACGCGATTTGTTAAGTTTGACGGAGAATAATGATGTTAACAATCAGTAATCACTCACTGTAGTCACTTGTTCAGGAGATTGCATGTTTACGTTTGGTAGTGGCTCAGGCACTTTCGGCTCTATTGCTTGTTGTGGTTGATTTTCTAACTCCTCCACGTTCGGCACTGGCGCTGTCACTTTACTTATAGCTTTTGCTGTTTAAAAAATTACAAAATCCTGTTTAGTCTGTTTGTGAAAATATAAAGTAAAAGTACTAGAGCATGATTTACCAATCCTAACTATAAAAAGAAATAAAATAAAAAGAAACTTCGGCTCGGGATTCGAAGTATCGACATCTCAATCGAAAAGCAATCATTTTCTCACTTGGATTCTCCCACCGCTCTCAAATCAAATTAAAAACCGTTCAATTTTTCATCTGTCATCAACTCAAAACGTATGTTCACCCTAATTGTTAACTGCCTCCTTAGCCGAACGGATACCATGCCGGACTGCCACGCACAGGTCCCAGGTTCGATTCCCGGGCCGGGAGAAATAGTTGTATGGCCTACAATTATTTCTCTCGTGAGTTTGGGTGTAATTTGTGGTTGTCTATGTGTGTGTCCATGGCACCCGCGATTCAGGGTTTCCCTATTGCGGGGCTATGTTGAGTGTGTGCGTTATTTATTTATTTATTTAATTAGAATTGTGTGCGTGAAGGTGTAATTTCTCTGCTACCTGTAAGCCCATGATAACTTTCATGTGCATCATAGAATTCTTCTCGTCCGTCTGCATTTTGGAGCGGGAAGGACCCCTCCGAAGACCTGCTCGATGACTGCCCCGTTTTGGATTTTGGCTTACTCTGTTTTTTCTTTCTAAACCTTTTGCTTTTTGGCTCTTGTAGGTTGGCTGTTGCTCCTTCTCGGCGAATGTCGTGGAGTTCTAGCACTAAATTGCCTTTGTCATTAATAACGTGGTCATCAGATGAGACAGAATCAGTGTTTAGTAAGTCGATATCGTCATCTTCTGAAGAATCTGTGTACAATAATAAACAAATTATATAAAAAATTATAACAGTTTATAACAATGCAAAATAGAAATGATCTTTTTAAAAAAATGGACGAAAAAATAAGGAAACGAAGTTTAGGATCGACAAATAATTTTTGTCGAGTCGCGTGAATGAAAATCAAGCTGATTTAGCTAGTCCCTTACCAGTAGGTAGTTTATCTACTAATGAGTTTTTGGCTCGCAATTTTCTTTTAGACAGATCCTTAATGAGAGAATCGGAACAAGTTGCTCGTGTTTATCACTTAAATACCTTTAATTGCACAATTACTGGCTTTACCCTTTTTGTTCGTACCAGCAGACTAATAAATTAGCCGGCAGGATTTAATGTTCATTATTTAGACAAATAGATTAAAAGTAGATTAGATGAAAGCTTCTAAATAATTTCAGTTGATTGCCCTAAATAGATGAAAAAAAAAATCGTAGCCGATTCCATCATTAGACAGTAAAGAAAATATAGATAAAAAAATTATTCCAATAACAAGAAGCTTGGGGTTCGTAAACGTTTTTCTGCCATGGGTGATATAACTTGTATTTGTGAAGATGCATTATGACGTCCTGATTGAAACTTTGAGCAGTATCAGACCGTAAGAATCTAGTTATTACTAATAATTTTGGCTTACCATCGTCCCATGAATGGTCGGTTGATAGTGGTGTATCTATGGAACCGTCGTCGTTCATTGTTACAGTCTCTTGTGGAACATATTTTGGTAAGAAAAAGCTATTTAAAGAAATATAAATCTGAGTGAAACATGCTTTAAAGTGTAACATGAGTTTTTTTGGATGGCCTGTGTGAAAATTGGACAAAATCTGAATGGCCATGCTTTAAACAAGAGAGCAACACAATTGGAAACGTAAATAATATAACCTTATTAAGACTTTTGATTGTTTTTACCAAAGTTTTATGCCGACTATACCTATATACGAATTATATCATTAGAAACACAGAGCAATAACTAGGTATAGTAAAAGTGTTTAGTGGTAGTGCCACGCATGCCAACAGTACATGCAGTTCCACATACTTGAGCTCAGTCCGCCATGTTTTTTTTTGGCTTTGGTTATAATAAAACCACAAGTGATCATATGAAAGTGCTTTAGTCACATGAAAATCACAAAATTAATACCGGACTACATGAAAGAAATCATGCATATGAGAAAATTTATGACTTTACTACTTAAGCATGAAAAACCTTTTCGAGTCTATACTATCTCAATCCGAATTCAAATTTTCCCTTGGGTCGAGTGGCAGGGACACTGACTTTATTTCAGATTTTTTTCCAACGATTTTAAAGCCAATTTGAAAAATGTTTATCGTATAGTAAACGTGTTCTATTTAGATCAGTTGATATAAAAAAAAGTTTTTAGGAATCGTGTTCTTACACCGTTTACTCATCAATCAGTATATATCAGTGCATATACTCAATTTTACTATATACTTTTCCAAACATAGCCAGTTGAGGTAATATTTCAAGGCGAGGCTAGATTTTAGGAGGTGAGATGTGGGGGTCACCCATAGGTCACCTCTCGCGCCTCGCTAGCCGTGTGCTGTAAATTAATATATTACGAATAAAATATTAACAGGCAGAGAAAATTTGACGATCCGACGTTGATAAAGGCCCGAGGCCCGATGGCGGCGCGGCTTGTTAAACCGCTGGGCAATTTGCAAATTTTTATAGGGCTTCATTTGAAAACCAAAATTTACCATAGTTCTCTGTACAACTTAAAGATGAATATCTCCATATGAATATTATGCACAAAAGTACATATTTTATTCTCAAATAATTGGTTTTAGACTTTTAACCGACTTCAAAAAAAGGAGGAGACGACTCCGCCATTTGTGAACCGATTTTGATGATTCTTTTTTTGTTGGAAAGATGGGACCTCAGAAGTGGTCTCATTTAAATTTGAAGACAATATTCGACCTCTAAGGGCGGTAAACTAGGGGATGAATGACTTTTGAGGTTCGTTTTTTTAGTACTCTGTGCTGAGGCTAGGTTATATTTTAGCCTGTTCTCGAGATCGTATGTGATCAGGTAAAGTACATCCTATCTTGTAACGAATTAGCACATTTTTTAGACAATATGCTTAGGTGTCAATATCTAAACCATTTGATGTAGCAAAACAGTTTATCCCGCTTTTCTTCCGCTGACCGGTCATAAACAAAAAATATGTAAGTGTAATTTTACAACTATCCTATTGTAAGCATGAAACATTTATCGCCAATGTCTTTTTTGCAGATGTGGCCTTATTATAAGTGACAAATTGCGGACTGAAATGAAATAAAAAAAATGTAATCATCGGTTATATTTTACAAGTACATAAAACAAAGGTACGCAATTTTAACTTGGACCTAAAGCAATAAACCTATCGCATTATAAAACGGGCATTATAAGGTTACGGGTCGAGTGGACGCCCCGGTATGAGTGCACTAAGTTATAAAATGTAGTCGGATACACGATATTGCCGGGAGCGCGTCGTAAATGGACGCGAACACGATTATGGACTCTGGGGCGGATTACGATTCACATTGTTGAGCCAAAGTTAACAATACTGTTAACACAAAATATGTGGAGTTAGGGAGTCACCACACTTAGGCTCAATTTATATTGCGGCGGAACGGAATGGAAGCAAATTTTTGTAACGATATTGTACATAGCCTAATGCACTTTATCGTCAATTGTGTAGTGTACAAACTAGAATTCTTCCGCGGAATTTTCGCGCACGCTCGAGAATGCTCGCGCATTCGTGAGAATTCCACAGCTGTCGTCGATGGCGCGACGGCAGGCGCAGTGTGTCGTCAAACGTCGACAAAATAGTACAGCCAAGGCATAATCGCGAGAAAGCTCATGAATGTTCGAGCATTCCAGCGACCGCGCGAGGCTTCTCGCACAGCGAGGCGAAATTGACGCTTCCGTTCCACCGCAATGTAAATTTACCCTTATCGATTCGGAATCGCATTAAACCGACCAGAAAAATATTTATGTCAATGTAATAAGAACGAAAATGATGAAAAGATTTTTCTGCCCGGCTTAAAATATATACTATTAGCAAAGACCACACGGTCCCACCTTAAGGATTCTTATTGCGTGCAGGTAATGGCAGTCAGTACGAACCACCACCTCAGCGTGCTCCTTCTTGTCGCCCAGTGGCGTTTAAGGCTCGATTTATAATACCGCAGAATGGAATGGAAGTCAAGTTTTGTACATATAATAATGAACTTTATGATAATTGTGTAAAGTACAAACTAGATACGATACGGTAGCTGCAGGAATTACCGAGACAGCGCGAGAATTTTCCGGTAAAAGCGCGACTTGTATTTTTGCTTGTGTCTAGTTTATACGTTACACAATTGGCATAAAGTTTATTATCCTATGGTTACAAAGATTCGCTTCCATTCCATTCTGAAGTAATGTAAATTGAGCCTAAGGGCTAAATAATTTTAATTTTGGTGGTATTTGCAAAATTTATGGATCCACGTAGTTTATTTTATTTCCAATAGAAAAATTTATTATTTTTCCTTTGAGTTTATTTAGCGATCGAAGGTGACACGTTTATTAAAAATTGTTAACAGTTTTTTTAAGATATTCGGAGTCCATTCAATTAAAAGCGAATAGAACTACATGGATTTTTTTTATGTAACATGTTTATTTCGAACTCAGGGGTATTGATACTGGGTCCGCAGTTATAACTTAACAAATCCCATATGCCTGTAATTTAGAATAAGAATACTTTATTGCGTAAGCAGCGAGACACACATGATCTCAAAATTAAAATACAATATCAACTCTAAACTAAAATACAGTACTTACAACAAAAGTTAAAACATAATTATTATGATTAAAACAACTGGTTTTCAGCAAGCCCGATGTGAGTGAAGCACGGACTCGAGCGCACACAAAACAAATACATGCATAACATGTGCGTGAAACTTGGTATATACAAAATTATTTACACTAAATATATAATACGAATACATAGATAAAACAGTATAAGTGTAAACTAATTTAATTACTTAATTAATAGATATATACATATTATGTTATATGAAGATGTAATTAATATTGTGTGTAGTAAGTAATAAATCATGTGTGAGAAATAAATAAACATTTCGAACCTGTCATGGTCCTTTAAGACGTCGATCGTTCGTCGTTTTTCATCTATTTACCGCTAGATAGCAGCACAGTGAATATATTCTGAATATAATGTCGATAAGAAAACAAAATGTCGTAACTAGCAATAAAAGGTATTGAACTTACAACAGTATGCCAACATGGTAAAGTTTAATTTAAATAACAGTCCAGAATCCGTTACATCTTTTCAAATTAGAGATACGCCAATCAATAACAAGTATAGACTTTCTGTTCTTTTATTATTCGCCAAGCGGCCGCGTAGGAAAAAAAACAGATTTTTGTTTTTACTATTAATTTTCAATTTACGGTCAAGAAAATAATCATAATGTTGACTCAATCTTATGAAGGGTTCAATGATAAAGCGGAAAATTTGCAAAACTTTGCGCGTGGACGATGGGCCTGTACTTCGAATTTCACCAGAACACTTCCAATATGAAACGCAGTAATGCTACCATTACTGCTTGTGGCAGTTCTTCCCCAGGACGAACGCTTTCACAAGAAGCTCTACTACTACCAAAGTTATAACTGTCATAACAGTGATTATTGTCATAATTGTGCTTATTATTTGTTTGTCACTCAAATGTCTGAAATAAGAACACAACCATTTCTTAACCAAAGATAAAATAATTAAACAAGTAGCAACGGATAATCTGGCAGGCTTTATTATCGTGAATCAGAGCAGCAGTAAAGCTCCTTCTGAAACAGTTCGCCAGGTTAGTACTGCCACTTTACCTTTTTCTGCCACCAAGCAATAATGTTACTATTACTGCATTCCGGTTTAGTATACCTTACCTTTGTAAGGGTGAAATTACAGGCACATGGGAATTGTCACCTTATGTTTCTGGGTGACAGGCGCAGTGGCAGTACCCCTCAAATCTTTGCGATTTAAAGCTCGGAGTGGCACTGCAACTGTTATGGACAGGCGGGACAGCTTACCATCAAACGCACGACTAATTCGTCCCGCCTCTTGATATAAAAAAAATGTAGTCTGTGTCCAAATCGAAAATAGAATTAGACCTGCTTCCACCCCTGTGGTGAACTAACATTGCTCACTGGATACAAGCAAAATAGACTCGTGGCCATTTTTATACAGTCTATAAAAGTGGAACGAGTCTGGCCCTTTCTCGTTTATGAGCCGATTGACACTGACCTTCACTGGACAGGCCACAGATAATAAAGATAAGTAACAATTCCCGGTCATCGACCTTATGTTATCGTAAAAGTATCCACTATTTGCATTTGGTAAATGAGAAATGTAAACGTGGAGATCTAATGAATTCTGACATATTAATAACAATAAAATTAACCGCCACTGTGGCCGAACGGTATCTGACTGCCACGCAGAGGTCCCAGGTTCGATTCCCGGGCCGGAAGAAATATTTGTATGGCTTACATTTATTCCTATCGTGAGTTTGGGTGTAATTTGTGGTTGTCTATGTGTGTGTCCATGGCACCTGCGATATAGTGTTTCCCTAGTGCGGGGCCATGTTGAGTGTGTGCGTTCAGATATAACAAATCTATAGAATTACAATAATGTTAAATTAGAATTAAATATTAGATTGACTTCTTACATACAATAAATAAATAGGTATACTTAATTATTAATAATTGAAATCCAATGTCGCAGTACGGACGAATCGCAACGAGTTATTCCCATCTGATCCCCAAAACTGATCCAACGCCAATTTTAAATTGCAACTGATCACTTCTATATTTTGCAACTCTTAACGGACCCCCTAAATGTATTTGTAAGGTAAGTTTTGAAATCAAAGTTAATACAGTCATATAAGTTAGTACAGTTATTTGTTCATTTCTAATAAACTAAATAAAATACAGCACAACCTTCAACTACACTTTCTTGTCGACAGTACCACTGTACCTACCAAAAATAAACTTGTAAGTACCAGGGTATCAGGTGGGAATAAAATATATATTAAAAATATTATTATTCTTGATCCCCTGTATTGAAGATCCTATGGGAATAGAAAATAATTTCAAATAAAACGGATCCCCCAGGGGATCGGTTTTATAGGATCAGATAGGAATAACCATCGCAACTACGAGCTGTAGCAGCATAATACTATCTAGCACTCTCTGTCTAAGAGAAGAAACCCTCTTTCTATGCACAGCAGCAAACCCGTCCGTACGTGCTAACAAAAACATTTCAGATGCACTACAGTATCTTGGTAATTTAAACACAGCTCTAAATAGATCATTATATTGTACGCGGATGGCATGTACACTTGTTTGGTACAGTTACCCCACAGACTATACATATCGTCGCTGGAAAGCGATAATGCTGTAACACTCAAAAACTCAAGTTTTCAACTGGAGGCAAAACAAAAATTCCAAAAACGAAAAAAAATCACAACTCTAAAACGGTTCGAGTTTTGTTGTGCCATATTTAGCAAATAAACCTATAAAAAATAGGACTTCTTAATAATAAACTTGAATTTCAAATAGTCCTACTCCTAACGACTATAATGTGGGTTACGACAATTTGATTTTCAGATTTTAACCCCTAAGAATGCTGTAACTTTCAAGTTAATTTGTGTGAAGGTGTGACTAATGCCGTCAATTTACGGTATTTTAAGAGTGATCTGTAGTAATTAAAGTTCCTTAACGCATTTTTGGTCTGTAAATGTTAACTTCTTGAAGATGTACGAAATTCAATAATGCTGGAAGAGTATTTTTTTAACCAAAGCAGGTAACATTAAAATGGTGTTAGTGCAAATCACATGCAATTTACATGACTTTTAAAATGTTTATTATTAAAAAGAACCTTTATTTGCGAAGACGTTGATTACAGTGAGTACAATTAAACAAATTGAATTATAATAAAAATAATAAAACAAAATCATTGACACTTTGTGTGCCATATATTAATTCCTTAAAATTCCATAAAAGAATAATAATTAACAACTAATCTTACTCTTGATTATTAGTTTCTATTTTTCTATATTTTCTACTTTAGTTTATTGCTTGGTACCTGCAAGGAAAATGATTATCCACATGTCAACGATTTAAAATTATTACGTGTTAGTATAAATTCAATAAAATTAGACAATCCCTATTCCTCGTAAGCACTAGGCGATGAAGTAAAATATAATAAAAATACAGAAACATTTTATTAAATTAAAACCGACTATATTCATCCATTAAGCAGAAATCAAAATTTAAAAAAATTTCAAATTGAACCTTCTAAATAGCGTCGTAATTTTTTGTCATATTCCATGAACTGCAACCCGGTTGTACATCATCGATATTTTCGGGTGGTAACTGGTCAATTGCAGGTTAGGTCCGGGAACTGCTACCCGCTTCTGCATTATGGTCTCTTTGAAAGTACACATTTCTATGATCATTTCAGTAGGTACCTTGAATACATTTTTCTCAGGGTTTTCTAAACGAGGGCGTCAGATCACAAACTTTTGTAGAGACTAGTTTTGAGTTTACCGTGTTGCATATCTTTTGGTGATATTTTACGGAGCTTCTTAATGCAGTGTGTGGCATTAAATCTGGTTGAATTATTCCCGGTGGAAGATTGTTGCACATTGGATTAGATTACAATTCATTAGACCCGTTTGATGGCCGTAGTAATTTGTTATTCAAAATTTTAGTCGTAGGTTGTTTTGATCTAGTAGCGTAGCATTAGGCGACAGAAAATTGTGTATTTCTACTCTTTTAATTCACCTAGCCATTTTCTTCTTTATTGTGACATTGTGTTTTTACATTTGTTAGCATGTGTAGAATATATTTTATACGTATGTCTATTTTATTATTAATTAAACTTTATGGTATGAATGACTTTACATGCCTACAATCATTTAGAGTATTGGTCATTGACTTACAATTATATGGACGTCGGGTCCGCGCTAAAAAGTGTCCGAACTTATAGGGCGTTAAAATCGTATACAGAGCGTCATTCACG
>NW_020654748.1:21985633-21991493 GCF_003589595.1 Hyposmocoma kahamanoa
TATGTATCCAGAACATGGGTCGTTTGCAATATTGTATCTAAATCCGTTTTAGTGACTTAGTGAATAATAATACCTAAACATATTAGCATACTTACATATCACAATAACTTCGAACTTATTAGGATTTCTCAGTCGAATAAAAACACTGTAATCAAGGTGATTGGAGCAAATTTCACTATAATTTAACTTTCTTACTCATTCAAGTAAGAAAGTTAAATGCATCGTATTTAAAATCCTACGTTGTTCATTAATTTCTGACTCTTATGGTCTGAATAAATAAATAAGATTAAATATAAATAAATAATAAAATAAAATAAGGAAGAGAAAGAATATTTTCATTAATAATTAAAAATTACTTCCGATTTTGCTATAAAAACACTCGGACAACACACAACTACCCTCACTGCTCAATGCGCAGTCTCTAAAGATGGCTGTAAGTCGCAGTGTCATGAAGCGAGGGAAGGATAAAATCACGTAAGGAGAAATTCTGTAGAACTAATATAAACAAATTTGTTTTCAAATATCGTAACACCCATTGCACTGTTGAAACTCAGACCTTTAATACGCTGTAAAATTGTTCGTACTTAATAACACCCACGTAAAAGCTGTAAGGGGTACAATTTTAATATTAGGGAGTGCAAAAATGCTGTAACCAGAGCCACGCACATTTCGCAAAAAAAACACACCGGATTTTATGCGGGTTAAATCGTTCTAAAATTCCTTAATCAGAAAAAACCATAAAAAAAAAATACTGTCTAGAGTTTATTTTTCATTTTAGAGACATGAGAGCCAGACCAATCGAAGCAGAAAAAAAAACTTAACAAGAATATAAAAAAAAGCATTTTTGCAGGTATTGCGGGTTGCATTGCATTATCGCTTTCCAGCGACGGTATACAGTGTCTGACAGTACGCCTCAAAGAACGCATTAGTTTAACTTGATCTGAACCTCCATTCTCCTCAATATCATCATTAACAATAAAACTTTCACTAACTATATGACCAAGGTGTAAGGTATAACCAACTTACTACCATTCAGACACACATCAGGTACAAAATCTGGTCCATTTTATATATAGATGAACACCTTTTTCAGAAAAGTAAATCACAGTATAGTAATTTTGGCAAAAGTGTTTTGTGCCTCCTATTACGTATACATGTTTGTATATTTATTTTATTCATGAATTTTTATGTTGACTCAGAGTTTGTTTTTTGCTGTTTTTCTTATGTTTTTGCGCATTTGCCTATGATTGCCATAAACGAAGATCTACTCCCGCCGACGACTGTTGTATCATGTTTGTTATATTTATTTGCATCTTTCAATACAACACATTGTACTTTCTATAGAGGCGAGGCAGTGAAAAGCGTTACTAAGTTTGGATTAAATAATAATCTCAGTACAGAGTACTAAAAAAACTAACCTCAAAAGTCATTCATCTCCTACTATACGTGCATACTGCATCCAATTCGTATTCGTTACATACAAATTTAGAAATTCTAACCCGCTTCGGATGTCTTTCGTGCACTAAGGGTATATTTCCACCGGCGAGGCGAGACGATTTTTTAAATTTGTATGGCAAAATATCAATTCTCTCCTAGCGCATCTTTGTTGAAAATGGTCGGGATTGACGAGATGGCCGAGACGAGATTTGAAATATTCAAGAGCTAAGAGCTAGGAGTTCGGGCGTGCTCGAGCGTGCTTGCGATGGCAATTAGTGTCAATCGCGAGATTGTGGGATACATTAAATTGTCGCGTGCATTGAAATGTAAACGTTCACACTTTTTCGAAACTATGTAAATATTAGATATTTCAAAAAATGTACCTTGTGCTGTTTTCAAAAATATATCACGACACCATTTCAAAAAAAGGTGTTTTTCAGAGAAAAATAAACAAACTACAGTCAATGGAAAAATATATAGTCCTGGTGTCGTACATGTATCCATATAATTTTCGTAAATATTTATACAATGCATATTATAATATTTATAATTGCATTAAATGTACACGATAAGGATTGTGATTTTATCATAATTAAGTAATCACTTTTAAAACATTGTATTGTTCTCAAAAATATACATACTCAATATAGTTGCAATATAATGTAAACATACCAGCGCCATTTTGTAAACTTTTTTACGTGTATTTTGCTACTTTGTAATATTTGCCCTGGGATAAAAGATTATAAAAAAAGTTATTTTCGATTATTATTATTATTATTTATTTTATCTTAGAGGGTACAAACAGCTTATATTATAACATGATTATTTCTTCTTACAGTATCTTCATCTGTTTCTTCTTCCGTTAACATATTTAATAAAAGAATTTGCGGGGCATGATACTTTAGCCGCGGGTTTATAGCTAGACGAATTGAACAGCACTGTGTCTTCACTATCCATTACCATAGCGCGAACTTGCGATAGCAATTTTTGGTGGAAATAGGTCGGCGGGATTTCAATTCTCGCATCGCCTCGTCTCGTCTCTCCTCACCGGTGGAAAAGCACTTTAAGTCATTTTCTTTTACTGGAAAGAGGGTACCTCGGTCTCGTTCAAATTTGACGAAAATACACAACCTCTAACCGCGTTTGCTCACTACATTCGATTCGTATACGTTCCAAATTCTAGACCATAGAAATCTAGAACACTCTGACCCGCTTCGCATGTCTTTTATACACTAAGTCCTGTTCGAATCCGACAAAAAAGCGAATATCGCTTGTACACCTAGAGATATAATGACGCATCGGACACCTGTGACATTACGGACCGTCATTTCTCGGATTCGGAACTGGCCCTGTACTAAGAACTCCACCACATTAAAAGACGCATGATGCAAATAAAGCTTCGTACTTATGGCGTTTGTTGGGGGTTACCTCAATAAAACAACGTTTGTTGTTTCACGTACACGTGCGATACACGCTCACGCCACGGTCTCGTGTCGTTATGGCGGGAACGGCGGGCCGCCGTGTGACATATATTGTCTATTGTCTATGGTACATTATGTCAATACTCTCTCTCATATCTCTCCTTTTCAATAAAATTAATAAAAATTTTAATAACAGGTATGTTTTACCTTACTTTTATAATGATTACTAACTGACACAGTCTACTAAATATAACCTAAGTATTTTACATTGTTCGTCATTGTTTCTGTTTCGACGTTATCACCTTGATCTTTCTCTTCGTTATGAATTTGCCATAGTCCCTCTACTTCCTTTTCTCCTTCTTAATTCTTGACTTGTCTAGTCCTTTTTTCGTATGTATATTTACTCTTTTGCTTATATAATCGCATATGGCGCGCTGTTGTACATCGAAAGGTAACATATGTTAGCAAATTCTCAAGTAAAGACTTAGGTAAGTCAGGTAGCATTTAAGGCACGAAAGGAAATAACCTAATATAATTCACTTTCAATCATTTATTTCCTTTTAAGCAAGTAATATACATGATAGTTCGTTACTAAATTACATAATAAAATGAAGACAGTACATACCTGTATAAATTAACAACATTTATATACAGCACCCACAGTATTCACAATATTACCTCTGTCTAGGAAATTCGAACACAGACTGCGATTTCATTGGTTAACGCTTTTGGAAGACCGATGCTTGATTGATTGGCATTTCTTTTAGAAAGGGATTTAGATACTTTTAAACGTTATTATTAAGCTAAACTGACATACAGAAATGATATCAGGCAGGCATTAATTTAGACGTACTTTTAAAAATATATATAATTAATATGAAATACGTTTCAATTATAATAATAAGTTCGAATCGATTACGTGCTTAAGGTATGACAATAATCGATACAAGTTCTAATTTGTATTCGTTACTCTAACACATAGAAGATCGCCCTTCTAGCCGGACTTTTGGCATTGACTTATTTTAAAACGTCTTAACTCGTCGCGGTTTTGTTTTCACGACCTCTCCTTGTTCTGCTATGGCCAGTAGGGCATCGAATTATAAGAGTCATGCCAAATCCGAGTAGAGGGACTTAAATTCCAAGTAATAGTGATTTACTGACTAGGTACCAATGCGGCTGTAACAGTCAATTACGAGAAATATACATATACTTAATGGGTGCTTAGCGGTAAACCTGGAAAATCAATAATTACAACAATTGCGTTGGAATTCGCGTCTTCTCGCAGCCACAGGAAGGCCAGGTCCCGAACCTAAAGTGCAATTTTTACAGCTCTTAACCATTATTACTTCGCCTTTATTGTTAATCTACATACATGTCATCACTCCTACTATTAGGTATAGACCTGGATGAGACTAGCGTTGATAGTTCAACCGTTTTTTATTTAGTAGGAATTTTTCTTTCACTGCTTTTAGTACAACTTGGAGTGAGATGCACGACTGAAAGTTGCTAACTCGTTTTCTATCTAAATAGATAATCCGGCCCGGGAATCGAACCCGGGACCTTCTCGCAACGGACCAGCACGGTAGCCGTTTGGTCAAGGAGGTATTTAATCTAATGACTTCGCAATTGAATGCGCCTCGTAATTTAATGTGTCTCGCAATAACATTATGCTGGTTGCAATACATAACTGCAAAATAACTTTGTTATTTCTATAATGGCCAAATAGAAGTAAAAGGCATTTATTCCAATTACGTGGTAGACTGTGATGTACAGTCAAAATTTTTGGGTACCTAAACATGTACCTTGGTAGAGTACAACAACCTAATACACAAAACTATTATCATCGATTGCCCACGACAAAAGATATTCGCCTAATGTGTAATAATAATAATAATAATTTTATTTATTGGAAGTAATAAAAACTCATTTTTGTTAGTATACACACTCTTATTAACTAATATTAGTATACACAAAACACACAAAAACAATAAAATATTATACATAGTAGACACTGCTGGAAATATGTTTTTCACAACAGTGTCTCAAGTACGGACATTGGTTTCTATCCGCTATCAGCTTAAGGATAGGGTTGGGGCTGACCCGCACCCGGCGCACCAGAGATGCGCTTCGTTTGCGGATGCTTGTATAAAAACAATCGACGCATATTAATAATATGTATAATATACATTATTAATATGTAATGAATAAATAATTAATTCGTGTTGCCTTTTATTATATCAATTAAACGATCAAGCGCCGAGCCACATCGCGCAAAGTTATAGGTAGGTAGTAAGTGCAGGTAACTCGGGGTAAACGTATTTATTTAGACTACCCCGGTTGCTGTGTTGAGAAATTCCACTAGACCACCTTACCACTTAAATAATATCTATACCTATTCCTTGAGATACTTAAGAGCATTGTTTTCCGTTAGGATTAATAAATCCAACACAAGAAATACAACATTACTTTTTTTTCAGTATGAAATATCCACTAATCGCTTTATTTATTGAAACAAGGTGTCAATGAAATTATACAATATGTTAATAATTGCCACTTAAGCGATGATGGATACCTAGGTACTTGCAAAGTAACTACTCGATCTTATTTAGGTATATTATTACATGTCACTTCACACTAATATGAAATGATTCTGTGAATGAACACACTTGAAGGTAACATCATGTGGGTTATATGACTTGATCAGCCAGTTCTCATGAACACGATTAACTTTAATACGGACTTTGGGCTAAGACATCCTTGTGCTATTTTGAATTAATTGAAGTTGGCTCGCCCTCACAGCCCAAAGACTCCAACGAATTTATTTGCGACATATTGTTGGGGTTACCTGTAATGAAAGTAAGTCCCCTTGTAGGTACCGTTCAGATTTCTCTAAACTGCCTCTTGACAATATTTATTGTCGTCGGGGCTAATCGTAATAAAATCGATTCCCCTTGTAGGTACCGTTCAGATTTCTCTAAACTACCTCTTGACAATATATTTGT